>NC_059291.1:6446686-6451686 GCF_017591435.1 Portunus trituberculatus
TATGTGAAATATTCTCTTGAGTTCTTGTTACACACACACACACACACACACACACACACACACACACACACACACACACACACACACACACACACACACACACACCACCACCACCACCACCACCACCACCACCACCACCACTACCACCACCACCACCACCACCAGGAGTGCTCCCCTAATAAGTGAGTAAGTCAGGTGAACGTAACGAAGATGTCAAAGGTGATTAATTAGAGAGGAGGTGCTGAAAATGACCTTGAAGGAACATAAACACTTTGAAAAATAACTGATAACTTAATGAGAGAGAGAGAGAGAGAGAGAGAGAGAGAGAGAGAGAGAGAGAGAGAGAGAGAGACAGAGACAGAGAGACACAGAGGAAAAGAGAGACAAAGATAGATTGAGAGAGAAAAAGAAAAAAAATCCACCAAAAATATATTATGATGAAGAGATAAAATAAAATAATGCATGGTGAAAAATAATGACTTTGAGGGAGGGTAAGAGTTTGAGGTGGATGCTTAAGGAATATATGAAGGAGGTGACGAAGTGTATAATGAACGTAGTGGTTATGTTAGTGATTAAGACGCCGCAAGAAAAGTGTGCTAGCGATGAGGCGGAACTCTTGATGGATCGAGGGAGGTAAATCTTCTCTTTATTAGACGATGGAGGAGAAAGAAGAGGGCGAGACACAGGAGGAAGAAG
This sequence comes from Portunus trituberculatus, assembly GCF_017591435.1. NCBI lineage: Eukaryota > Metazoa > Arthropoda > Malacostraca > Decapoda > Portunidae > Portunus > Portunus trituberculatus. The sequence goes on from NC_059291.1 coordinate 6,447,383, forward strand.
AAGAGGAGGAGGAGGAGGAGGAGGAGGAAGAAAAATCGAGGGAGGTATATCTTCTCTCTATTAGACGATGAAGGAGAAAGATGAGAAGAGAGAGACACACACACAGGAGGAAGAAGAGACGGAGGAGGAGGAAGAGGAAAAGAGACACACACACACAAGAGGAAGAAGAAACGGAGGAGGAGGAAGAGGAAAAGAGAGACACACACACACAAGAGGAAGAAGAGACGGAGGAGGAGGAGGAGAGGAGGAGGAGGAGGAGGAGGAGGAGATAGATGATAGAAAAAGAAATATATTACGTAGATAGAGTTTGGTGAAAAGTGACAGTGAAAGAAAATGAATAGAAAAAAATAGATATGCAAATAAAAAGAATAGAGAGTAGGAGGGAGGAAAGAAATAGGAAAGGTAGATGCAGATGGAAAAAAATGAAGGGAGAGTAAGAGAAAGATATGAATGAAAGGAGAGAAATGAGATACACGTAGATAATTTATGGAGAAAGTCGTAGAGATAAGAGATAAACAGAAAAATGGTAGATATAAAGAAGAAAGAAGATAGTGAATAGGAAATAAAAGGTAGAGAGAAGGAAAGAGAAAGAGGAAGAGGATAAAAAAAACGGAGAAATAAATAAAAAGCAAAGGATTTAAAATAAAATAAAACAAAAGAAAAGAAAAAAGAAAGAAAAAGAGGATAGAAAAAAAAGAAAGATAGACAAGAAACAAGAGAAATACGTAAAAAAAAAAATACAACAAAAGACAGAATAACGAAATAGAATGATGGAGAAAGAGAAAGAGAAGGAATTACAGAATGAAAAAATAATAACATGGACACATTTGGCGAAAGAAGGGAGGAGATAATAGAGAATAAAGAAGTGTAAGGGAGAGCAGGGAAGGACAAAATACTATTAGAGAAAGTGTTAAAGCACAGGAATTAATGACCTGGAGAGTGAAAAAACAAACAATGTACTGTAAAAAGGACGAGGAGATAATGAGAAGGAAAGAGAGAGAGAGAGGAGAGAGAAGATGAAAGGAAAGAGAAGGAGAGAGAGAGAGAGAGAGAGAGAGAGAGAGAGAGAGAGAGAGAGAGAGAGAGAGAGAGAGAGAGAGAGAGAGAGAGAGAGAATAAGATGAAAGTAAAGGAAGGAGGAAGAAGAGGACAAACCAGAAAGAGAGAGAGAGAGAGAGAGAAGAGAGGAGAGAGAGAGAGAGAGAGAGAGAGAGAGAGAGAGAGATGGGTGAGATAAGGAGGATGAGGTCGCGGCACAGAAGGGGCTGCGGTGGGCCTTACCTGTCTCTACCTGGCTGTACCTGAGGCAAATTAGTAGTTGTGTCTAATAGCTTCGTGTGTGCCAGGTGATTAGACATTAATTAAGGCCGCGGGACAGGTGAAGCGGGACGGTGCCTGTGTGTACCTGACGAAGAGGGAGAGAGAAGGAGAAGTGAGGGAGAGAAAGGATAAGAAGTAAAGGGAGAGTTTGTGTCTTCCTATCTTCTTCTCTTCCTTTTTCTTCCTTCCATTTTCTTTCTATTTTTTTTTTTTTTTCATTCCTTCTTTTGTCTGTGTTTCATTTTTTTCTTTCTTTGCCTTCCCTTTCTCTCTCTTTTCTGGTTTTTGTTTCTGTTTTATTCCGTCTTTCGTTTGTAATTCACTTCTTTCATCTATACTTTCTCTTTTCTTTTTTTCTTTTTCTTCCTTCATCACTATTCCTTATGCATTTGCGGATTTCTCTCCTTCCCTTTCTCTTTCTGGTTTTCTCTTCATTATTTTCGTTTCTCCTGTTTCTATCCTTATCTTCATTCTCCCTTGTTATGTAATCCTTTTTTTCCCTTTTCTTTCCTTCATCACTATTCCTTATGCACTTACGGATTTCTCTCCTTCCCTTTCACTTCTTCTTTTTCTCTCCATTATTTTCTTTTCTCCTGCGTCTATCGTTATCTTCACTCTCCCTTTTTACATATACCAATTTTCCTCACTCTTCACCCTTTCCTTCGTGTCTATTTTTCCTCCATGTCTTCTTTACTATTTATTTTTTTATTTCAAACATTTTAATTTATATTCTTTATTGTTCTTATTGACAATCTCATTCTCCTTCCTTTCATCACCTCTCTTTCTTTACCCATTTGCTTTCACTTCTCCATTAAACTTTTTTCTTTTTCGTTTTCCAATTTGTCATCGTAAGAACACACTGTATGCTTCCTTGAGACTTTAATTCCTTTGTGTCTCGTGTTTTTCTTGCCATTATTGCTTTCTTTTTCGTCCCTCATTTCTTCTTTATTTCCTTTTCCCATGTTTTCTACACTCATTTCCTTCCATCGTCTCTTCTTCCCTCTCTCTGCCTCCGTGTCTAACTCTCCCTCCCTCTCCCCTTTCTTTATTTGCCTCCTTCGTCTCTCCTCTCTTCTCTACCTCCTCGTCTTTCTCCCGTCCCGCCCCGTCCCTTCATTTCCCTTCCTCGTCAGCCCTCCCTCTTCCCTCTCTACCTCGTCTTACTCTTTCCTCCTCCTTCCCATCTCTTCATTTCCCTCCTTCGTCACTCTTCACTCTCTCTACCTCCTCGTCTTACTCTGCCCATTCCCTCCTTTCTCTTCCTCGTCACTCCTCCCTCTTTCTTCTTTACCTCCTCGTCTTATTCTCCCCGTCTTATCATTTCCATCTCGTTTCTCCTCCCTCTTCTCTCTTTACCTCCTTGTCTAACTTCCCAATCCCTCACCATCTCTTCATTTTCATCCCTCGTCACTCCTCCCCTTTCTACTTTCCCGTCTAACTCTCCCATCCCTCCCTTCCCATCTCATTCCCCGAACCTCCTGCGTTACAGTAATCCTTTCTTTTGTTTTGGAAGTTGTAAAATGTACTGGCTTTCGAATCACACACGCAGCTATTGTTTTTTTTTTCGAGCTCTTTTTTTTTTGCGGGGGGGAATATTTGGATTCTTTTCTGAAATAGAGCTGGATTTTCTTTCGAATTAGAGTTCAGTTTTTTTTCTCTCTCTCTCAAATAAGAAACACTACAGTTTATTTCGAAGTAATACCGCATTTTTTTTTTCTTTTCTTTTATTGAAGAGCGAACTTTATCGAAATCGTTGATGCAGGATTAAACCCTTCAGTACCATGACGCGTTTCCCTATTTGGTGATTTTATACAGCTTCAAAAATTTATGTGAGGGAATAAAATAGTGAAGACTGTGGTCATTAATCTTCTAACCTCCATAGACCCTTCCTAATGTCAATAAAATAACATAATTATACACAAATCTCAAGGTAGAAATATGCCCCAGTATTGAAGGGATTAAATAAGAAACATTACACTCTTCTTTCTATGTACGAGTAGCATCACATCTTTTTTTTCCTATTTTTTTTATTTATTATTGAAGACCAAACTATACCAAAATTATTAACTGCAGGATTGTTATACCGTAGAAACAAGTCCAGCATCGTTTCGTACTATAGAAATGCACTTATCTTTCCCAATCTTTCGCCTTCACCTCCGAGTAACAGAGTATAGCGGAGGCCAACCCAAGTACTTACATCTTTTTCGAACTAGAGAAACGCACATATCTTCCCCCTTCACCTCCCAGTAGCAGAGCAGCAGAGGCTAATCCAAGTGGCAGCACAGGTTTACCCAAGGGGAAGTCGTTGTGAGTTGTGTGTTAATCAAGTGCGTATTCTAGCGGAGCGCCGGGCAGTGTATGGGAGAAGGTGTGAGTAGTGGACACGGTGGTGGATAAGAGGCGGGATAAATCAGGCTTAGGCAACCAACACACCCAGAGAGAGAGAGAGAGAGAGAGAGAGAGAGAGAGAGAGAGAGAGAGAGAGAGAGAGAGAACCATATGTAGAAGTTTTATCCGAGGTGCAAGTGACGGGAGGGAAGGGAAAAGATGAGAGGGAAGGGAAGGAGAAAGAGAGAGAGAGAGAGAGAGAGAGAGAGAGAGAGAGAGAGAGAGAGAGAGAGAGAGAGAGAGAGAGAGAGAGAGAGAGACTGTAGCAAAGGGGCGGGAGAGAGATAGAGAAGACGGAGAGGAAGGGAGAAGGTGAGAGAGAGGAGAAAGGGAGGAAGAGACGTTGAGATACTGCCAAAACGGAGGAGGAGGAGGAGGAGGAGGAGGAGGAGGAGGAGGAGGAAGAGAAGGAAGAAGGAAAATAAGGAAGGAGAGAGACATGAATGAGTTAGCAGAGCGAGTAACGAAGGGGAGCTGGAGTGACAGATAATGAGGGGAGTGGCGAGGTGAGGGGAGAGTGAGGGAGGGAGGGAGGGAGAGTAAGGGGAAGTAAGGGGAGGGGAGTGATGGGGCCAGCAGACCATGATAACTAAAAA
>NC_059291.1:6461686-6474186 GCF_017591435.1 Portunus trituberculatus
AGAGAGAGAGAGAGAGAGAGAGAGAGAGAGAGAGAGAGAGAGAGAGAGAGAGAGAGAGAGAGAGAACAGTTATGAAAAGAAAAAGAAGGTGCACTGCTATTCTCTTCCTCCTCCTCCTCCTCCTCCTCCTCCTCCTCCTCCTCCTCCTCCTTCACTCTTCCCTGTCAGTGAGGCTTCTTGTCGCATCTGCCAAAGCTAAGAGGAGGAAGGAGGGAGGGATGGGGGGAGAGGAGAGAGAGAGAGAGAGAGAGAGAGAGAGAGAGAGAGAGAGAGAGAGAGAGAGAGAGAGAGAGAGAGAGAGAGAGAAGGAGGGTAGGTCTTGAGGACATGAAGAGAGAGAGCATCCTTCCTCTCTCCACCTCCTCTTCCTCCTCCTCCACCTCCTCCTCCTCCTCCTCCTCCTCCTCCTCCTCCTCCTCCTCCTCCTCCTCCTCCTCCTCTTGGCGTGTGTCCCTCGATGCCTGGCGGGGGAGGCCGATGTTTGCTCCACGTTATGAAATATTAACCTGAGCCACTCCTCTGTAATTACACTTCCTCTCTCTCTCTCTCTCTCTCTCTCTCTCTCTCTCTCTCTCTCTCTCTCTCTCTCTCTCTTTCCTCTGGCTCCTCTCTCACTTCTCCCTCCCTCCTTCCTTTCTCTCCTATTCTTTTCTTATTTTCTTTTCTATACCTCTCTTTTTCCAGTGTCTCCTTTCTGTTTTGTCTCTCTTTTTCTTCTCTCTTTTCCTTCTCTTCATTCCTTTTCTTTCTTTTCTTTCACTAAATTCTGATATAGTTTTAACATTTTCTAGTTATTTTTCTTCACTTTTAATTAACTTACAGGAAATTCTTATGAGAGTATACAGTTATTCCTTTCTAATCTCTTTCTTCTTCTTCTTCTTCTTCCTATTGGTGGCTTGGTAAGATAACGCCTGAATCCTTCCTTATCACGCTCTTATCTCACCTGAAACCCTTACAAGAAACGGCAGTGTTCCTCAGACAGACCACAGTGCCACCTCGCTTATTGTTATTTTTTTTTTTTTATGTAAGAGTGGAAAGCTGAACAAGAGAAGCATAAAACGAAAAAAAATGCCCCGCTAAGTTACTAGTCTCCATGCTTGACCAAGAGAGTTAGGCACAAAATAAGGATACATGGATAAATGTCTTGAAACTTCTTTTTTTTTTTTTTTGTCCTTTTGGTTCTGCAGCCATTAGTTGTGACTCTTCCGTCCATTACCTCACCATTGCCTTCCTTCTCTACTCCCTTCTCAAATCCGGAACTCCCTGCCTGTGTCTGTATTTCCATCTTCCTGTAACTTGACTTCATTTAACACCTTCATTACACAGACGCGTTTTTCCCTCGATTTTTGGCTGTGATTAAGCGATTTTATTTGCATTAGGAAGGGTCTATGGAGGTCAGAAGATTAATGGCCAGAGTCTTTACTATTTCATTCCTCGACATAAGTATCTGAAGCTGTATAAAATCACCGAGTAGTAACCAGAATGAATATGGAAATGCGTCACGGTACTGAAGGGGTTAAGAGGGAGGTTTCAAGACATTTATCCCTGTCTTTTGGCTAACCCTTTCAAATCTGTAAAGGGACTGGCAAGTGAGTGAGCCTTTTTTATTGTTGTTGTTGCCTTTGCCCTTTTCTTCTTTTCCTCTTTTCTCTTACCTATCCATGTCTCTCGCCGTCCTCTAAAACGACTTCTTTTTTTTCTCTCGTCTCTTCTCTGCCTCTTCACTCCTTCCTCTTCTCTTCTTCTTCTCTCTCTCCTATTCTTTCCTTCCTCCTCTAACTCTCTTCTCTCTCTCTTCTTCTCTCCTTCTTTTCTGCCTTTTCTCTCCTTCCTCTTCTCTCCCTCTCTCTCTCTCTCTTCTCTCCCTTCTCTCTCCCAGTGCCACCCTCCACCCTATTTATCCCCTTCCGGTGTCTCTCATTTCTCGCCCCTGTCAATACCACCCCCTCCACCTGACGCTTCTCCTCCTCCCCCCCATCCCTCTCTACCACCCACACTTCCTCTTCACCTGATCCTCTCTACTTCCTCGCAACTCTTTAAGGTTCTCAGTGCACACACACACACACACACACACACACACACACACACACACACACACACACACACACACACACACACACACACACACACACACACACACACACATGCGCAGATAGATAGATAGACAGATAGATAGATAGATAGACAGAGAGAGAGAGAGAGAGAGAGAGAGAGAGAGAGAGAGAGAGAGAGAGAGAGAGAGCAGCCGACTTCTTGAGAGCTAAAGGAAGGAGAGTAGCAGAAGGAGAAAGAAGAGGAGGAGAGGAGGACGAGGAAAAGGAGGAAGAGGAGGAGGAGGAGGAGGAGGAGGAGGAGGAGGAGGAGGAGGAGGAGGAAGAGGAAAGAAAGAGGGAGAGAGGAATATTAAAGAGAAATAAATAGGAAAAGAAGATAAACTCATGAACAAATTAACAAAAATGATCAAAGGAACAATTAACGTATTAGTTTGTTTGAAAGGAAGAAAAAATATAATCATAATAGAATAACAAGGAAAGAAAAAAATGATGAATAAAAGTAATAAAGGACTTTGTAGTGTAGTGACTGAGAGGAGGAGGAGGAGGAGGAGGAGGAGGAGGAGGAGGAGGAGGGGCAACACAGTGAACTCTCCTCACCTATTATTGATCTGTCTTAATGATCCCCACTAATAACTGATCCCTCGCCTAACCCGCCTTGAGAGAGAGAGAGAGAGAGAGAGAGAGAGAGAGAGAGAGAGAGAGAGAGAGAGAGAATGCGTAACTGAGAATACAAATAAGGCAAAGAGAGGAGAATACAGAAACACCAGCATGAAGGAGATAGAGAAAAAAAAAAGAAAGAAAAAAAGAGAGCCCGACGATTAAATATAAATAGAATATAAAGGAAGCAAACGAACACAAAGGAAGGCCAAACAACAGCAGACTCTGAGATCATTACGTGACTACTGAACGCTATTAGTGACCAACATCTAACCCAACCTAACCTAACCTAACCAACCTAACCTAACCTAACCTAACCTCTAACCTAACCCAACCTAACCCAACCTAACCCAACCTAACCTAACCCAACCCAACCCAACCTAACCCAACCTAACCCAACCTAACCCAACCTAACCTAACCCAACCCAACCCAACCTAACCCAACCCAACCCAACCTAACCTAACCCAACAACCAACCCAACCCAACCCAACCCAACCTAACCTAACCAACCCAACCCAACCCAACCCAACCCAACCCAACCTAACCTAACCTAACCCAACCCAACCCAACCCAACCCAACCCAACCCAACCTAACCTAACCTAACCTAACCCAACCTAACCTAACCTAACCTAACCTAACCCAACCCAACCCAACCTAACCTAACCCAACCCAACCCAACCCAACCCAACCCAACCTAACCTAACCTAACCTAACCCAACCCAACCCAACCTAACCCAACCCAACCTAACCTAACCTAACCCAACCTAACCCAACCTAACCTAACCTAACCTAACCTAACCCAACCCAACCTAACCTGACTAAACTGACCTAACTTAACCTAACCTAACCTAACTTAATCTAACCATAGACTTAATAGTACTTAGAGAGTACAGAGAGAGAGAGAGGGAGAGGGAGGGAGAGGAGAGGGAGAAGGAGAAAGAGAAGGAGAAGGAGAAGGAGAAGGAGAGGAAGAGGGAGAAGGAGAAGGAGAAGGAGAAGGAGAGGAGAGGGAGAGGAGAGAGAGGAGAGAGAGAGAGAGAGAGAGAGAGAGAGAGAGAGAGAGAGAGAGAGAGAGAGAGAGAGAGAAGAGTGGCCCAGGTGTTGGTAGAGGAGGTAGTAAAAGAGAGAGAGAGAGAGAGAGAGAGAGAGAGAGAGAGAGAGAGAGAGAGAGAGAGAGAGAGAGAGAGAGGGGATGTCCTCTACCGTTCCTGCATCTAATTAGTGAGCTTCTAATTAACACAGGTGAACCCCGCTCACCTCACCACGCTGGAGTGACGCCCCTCCCACTCGACGCTCTCCACGATCCCCCCCTCACTATCTCCTCCCTCCCTCCATCTCCATCTCTCCTCAGTGTACTCATATCTACCTCTTAGTACCTTCCTAAGTCGTCCCTCCTCCTCCTTGTCTTCCTCGTCCTTCTTCTCCTTCTTCATCTCCTCCTCCTCCTCCTCCTCCTGTGATCTTCCCTTCCCTTCAGTGACACTGTCGTATGAATAAAATAAACATTGCAGAGAGAGAGAGAGAGAGAGAGAGAGAGAGAGAGAGAGAGAGAGAGAGAGTCACAACGTGCATGTAAACTTAAACAAACAAATCGCTGCGGGAGTAAGGAAGGGAGTGGGCGAGGCGAAGATGCGTGACGTCATGACAGGTGTGAATTACTTTACTCGTGAAGGGGGCGGAGGCGGGGCGGGGCGGGACGGGGAAGGGGCGGGGCTCGGTGCGGACGGGGCTGAGCGTGGCAGATGAAGAGGACAAGAGCGGAGAGAGAGAACCAGTATTACACTTCTTCACAAATGGTAGGGAAGGGAAGGGAAGGGAAGGGAAAGGAAGGAGAGGGAAGGGAAACGAAAGAAAGAGAAGGAAAGGGAAGAGAAGAAAAGGGAAGTGAAGGAAAGGAAAGGAAAGGAAGGGAAGAGAAGAGAAAGGAAAGGAAGGGAAGGGAAAGGAAGGGAAAGGAAGGAAGGAAGGAAGGTTAGGTTCTTGCGAGTTTTATTTGACCTTAAGCCTCGTGAGGGAAATGAAGGTACGTGTGTGTTGTTTATGAAGTGTGTGTGTGTGTGTGTGTGTGAAGTAGTTCTGAGAGAGAGAGAGAGAGAGAGATATTCAACATTTATGCATGACGAAGTTTATTTCTCTCTCTCTCTCTCTCTCTCTCTTAAAAGTGATTTCCTCATCATTACTAGAAACCAGGGCGCTCCTCCTCCTCCTCCTCCTCCTCCTCCTCCTGTTATGATCCTTTTTGTATATTCTGTATCATCCTTTAACGATTCTCCTCCTCCACCTCCTTCTCCTCCTCCTCCTCCTCCTCCTCCTCCTCCTCCTGAATTCATCAAGGTCATCCTCACACTTGTCCTCCCCACAGTGTTGCAAGATCATAGTGTGTTTATTTACCAGCTGATTTATATGTTCAAGTGGGGGGAGGGGGAGGAGGGGGGGAGGAAGAGGGGGGCGGTGAAGGGAGGGGAGGAAGAGGGAGGGGGGGTGGAGGCAAGGAAGACTTTAGTGAAGGGGTGGTAGAGAGAGAGAGAGAGAGAGAGAGAGAGAGAGAGAGAGAGAGAGAGAGAGAGAGAGAGAGAGAGAGAGAGGAAAGGAAACAGTAAAATGACGATATTGGTGATAAAAGGAAGGATTTAGCGAAAGACTGAATAAAGAAGGAAATGAATGGGAGAGAGAGAGAGAGAGAGAGAGAGAGAGAGAGAGAGAGAGAGAGAGAGAGAGAGAGAGAGAGAAAGGAGAAACTAGGAAAAGAAAGGGAATGAATAAAGAAATAAGGAAGAGAACGAATGAATGATGGAAGAGAAAAAAAAAAGAGAATTGAAGAGGAAATAGAGACGAGGAAAAACGTGAACGAAAAGATGAAGGAAAGAAAAGAGATAGAAGAAGGAAAAGATAACAGGGAAAGACGGAATGAAGGAAAGAAAATCATAAAAAAATAAATCAAGAAGAGAAAAGAAAAGAAAATAAGAGAAAAGAAAAAGGAAGAAAGAAGAAATAAAAAAAGATGAAGAAAGAGAAAAGGAAGGAGAGTAAAAAAGAAAAGAAAAGAAAACGGAAGAATGGATAGAAGCAGAAGAAAAGAGGAGAGGCGAGAGTGAAGATAACGAAGGATAGAAGAAGAAAATGAGGAGAATTAGAGGAAAGAAGGAAGAATGGGTATAAGCAGAAGGAAACAGAACAGGAGTAAGTGAAGATAATGAAGGAGAGAGAGAAAGAAGAAAAGGAGAAGAGAGGGAGAAGAAAAGGAGAAGAGAGATGGAGGAAAGTAAGCAAGAGAGGGAGGAAAGTAAGGAAGAGAGGGAGGAAAGGAGGAGCAATGGAGAGAGAGAGAGAGAGAGAGAGAGAGAGAGAGAGAGAGAGAGAGAGAGAGAGAGAGAGTGTTTCTTCCCATCCATCACTTCAATATGTACACTTTTGTCTCCCTCTCGATATGTCTCCCTTTAATTCTTAATTCCCTTATACCCCATTCGGACGTTCCCCCCTCTCTCTCTCTCTCTCTCTCTCTCTCTCTCTCTCTCTCTCTCTCTCTCTCTCATCTATTTTCCCTTACTCTACCTTTATTTCTCTCCTCTTTTCTTCCCTTTCCTCCCTCTCCCCCCTTCCCTCTCCCCTCACGTGGCCACAATGAGCCCCTGAAGAGGTTTCCCTCCTCCCTGAGTGGCCGCCAAGAAGGTTAAGTCCGCGAGGATAAGAGTCCTGTGCTGCGCCTCCTCCTCCTCCTCCTCCTCCTCCTCCTCTTATTTAGTGATGGTTTTAGCAATGAGTGTTAAGGTAGAGAGAGAGAGAGAGAGAGAGTGTTTTGTACTTACACACACACACACACACACACACACACACTCTTCATACAGTTAAGAAATGTTTATTCTCTTCCTCTCCTCCTTTTCTTACTTTGTTCCTTATCTAATTTTTCTTTTGCCTGTTACTTTCTTTACTATCTTCCTTTCAACTACTACTACTACTACTACTACTACTACTACTACTACTACTACTACTACTACTACTACTACTACTACTACTTCTTTTCTTCGTCTTCTCTTCCCTTCCATTTATCTGTGCCCGTGTTATCTCTCCCTTTTCGTTATTCTTCATGCTATCCAATATTCTCTATAAATCATACCATTCCAGCCACTCTCTCTCTCTCTTTCTCTCTATCCCTCCTTCCCTCCCTCCCTCCTTTCCCTCCTTCCCTCCCTCCATCCCTTATTCCCCTCCCGTCCTTCCCATCCATCCCTTTCTCTTTCTAATCTCGCTATCTGTCAGTTTTGTTTTATATCTGTCCTTGTATCTCCTTCCTTCATCTCCCTCTCATAAGTGCTTCTGTGTGTGTGTGTGTGTGTGTGTGTGTGTGTGTGTGTGTGTGTGTGTGTGTGTGTGTGTGTGTGGTAAGGCACAGCTGTGGGGATGATTGGAGTTGTTAAGGATTGCTTTCACCACTGACGTTAGAGTAAAGGAGGAGGAGGAGGAGGAGGAGGAGGAGGAGGAGGAGGAGGAGGAAGAGGAAGGGGTAGAAGAGGAAGTGAAGAAAGAAGAGCTTAAGGAATGTTCTGCTTGTACACACACACACACACACACACACACACACACACACACACACACACACACACACACGTTCTCGTCTGTCACTCGGCCTGCTGAGATTCGCGCCACGCTCAAGACGCTAAGGGTTTTCCACTGATAAGCCAGCAGTTAGTGTCCCCTTGAGCTGAGCGATGGCGTGGCCGTTGGGACGAGTGAAGGGAGGGTGAGGGGAAGTGAGGGGAGTAGAAGGGAGGGTGAGGAAGGGCCGAGTCTCACCCATAGAAGGAACTAAATGAACTGTATGACTTGAGGGGAGAGACAGCTGATAGACCACTAGTAGAACACGTGATCTTTAAATTGCACACACACACACACACACACACACACACACACACACACACACACACACACACACACACACACACACACACACACACACACACTTGATTGCACTTTTTCTTCCTTGCACGCAAAGCAAATGATATAAAAGACCAGTGCAAATGTTGATAATTAGAAACGAGAGAAGATTAGGAAGATATGAGAGAGAGAGAGAGAGAGAGAGAGAGAGAGAGAGAGAGAGAGAGAGAGAGAGAGAAAGGTGTGATAATGTTAGATGATAATAAACAAAAGCAAGGTTATGTGACTTATTTAGAGAGAGAGAAAAAAAGAAAGAGAAAGAAAGAGGAAGAAGTCAGTAATGAGAACAATGAGAAAAATGGCAACTGAGAAGGAGGGAAAAAATATAAAGAAGGAAAATAATGATGATACTGAGAACCAAAAGAAGAAGAAGAAGAGGAAGAAGACTGAGATTGCAAAGAAGAGAGATGAATAGCAAAATGGAGGAAAACTATAAGAACGAAAGAATTAAAATAGATAAAGAAAAACGAGAATAAATACAAGAGAGACACTTAAAGAAAAAAATAAAAGAACAAAAAAAAAGAAAAGTTTGAGCTATAAATAACGACTGAGAGAAGAAGAAAAAAAGAGAAAGAAGAGAGAAGAGAAAGATAATGAAGACAACGCTAAAATTAATACAAGCAACACTAGAAGAGATAACAAAAGAAAGAAAAAAAGAAAAGAGGGAAGATAGATATTAAGAAGAGAAGGAAGAAGAAGAAGAGGAGGAAGAGGAGCAAGAGGAAAAAGATGATGATGATCAAGAAGATAAAGAGGAAGATGAGAGGCAAGAAGAAGAGGAAGATGATAACCAAGAAGAGAAAGAAGAGGAAAAATATGAAGATGAACAAGAGGAAGAAGAAGAAGAGAACCAAGAAGAAGATGAAAAAGAGTAACAAGTAGATAAGGAAAAAAGAAGAGGAAGAAGATGATGAAGAAGAAGAACAATTGAAACCAGAAGAAGAGAAGAGGAAGATGAAGAAGAAGAGGAACAAAAGGAACAAGAAGAAGATGAAGAAGAACAAAACAAGAACAAGAATAAGAACAAGAACAAGAAGAAGAGGAAGAGGAATATAAGGACAAGAGTAATATCTTTAGGAATGTAGATTGTGATTAGAGTGACGCCAACGATTGTGAGAGTGAAGATGATGGTGGCAGTGATGGATGCGCTGCCACGGAGAGAGGGAGAGGGGAGGAGAAGGAGACGGGGGAGGAGAGAGGGGAAGGGACGTCAGTGGGTTGCAGGGAGAGTGGGGAAGGGGAAGAGAAGAAAGAGGAAGGGGAAGAGTAGAAAAGGAGGGGGCGGTAAAGAATGTGTTGGTGGTTGTAGTGGTTGTTGTTGTTGTTGTAGTAGTAGTAGTAGTAGTAGTAGTAGTTGTTGTTGTTGTTGTTGTTGTTGTTGTTGTAGAAGGAGGAGGAAGAATGAAAAATGGATAATGATGAGGATGAGGGAGGAGGAAGAAGAGAAGAAAAAGGGGAAGAAAGAGGAGAAGGAAGAAAAGAAGTAGGAGAAGAAGGAGGAAAATAAAGAATAACACAAACAAGAAAGAAAGAAAGAAAGAAAGAAAGAAAGAAGACAACAATAATGAGGATGAGGAAGGAGAAAGAAGAGGAAAAAAAAAAAGAAAGAAGAAGAAGAAGAAGAAGAAGAAGAAGAAGAAGGAAGAAGAAGAAGAAGAAGAATAACACAAACGAGAAAGAAAGAAAGGAAAAAAAGAAAATAAGGAAGACCACAACCATTACAACAATCACCATTATCACCACCAACACCATCATTATCACCATCCCTATCCTCACTATCACCATCACTATCACCATTATCACCATCACCAGCAGCGGCAGCATCACCACAATGATTGGCCATTTTTCAGTGAATGGTGGTGAAAATGATGGATGGTGATGATAATGGCAGCGACGAATATGGTGATGCTTATACCTGTTGGTGGTGGTGGTGGTGGTGGTGGTGGTGGCGGTGGTGGTGGTGGTAGTAGTAGTGGTGGTGGTGGTTAATTTTTTCTTTTTTCTTTTTTTCTCAAGTATCTTTTATTGTAAGATTGAGTGGAAGGGTATCTCTCTCTCTCTCTCTCTCTCTCTCTCTCTCTCTCTCATCTACATGTCCTTGAACTTAATTAAGAAAAGAAAGTGAAAAAATGTTCTCCTCGTCCTCCTCCTCCTCCTCCTCCTCCTCCTCCTCCCTCAGGGCTCACCTCACTTCGCCATAAGCTGAGCAGAAAAAAAAATTACCGACATAATGAGCTACTGAGGACATGTGGGGAAGAGGAGGACGAGGAGGAGGAGGTGGAGGAAGAGGAGGAGGAAGAAGAAGAAGAAGAAGAAGAAGAAGAAGAAGAAGAAAGGGGAATGGGTTGTGGATGAGGTGTTGAGTAGGTATGAGAAGAGTGACGGAGAGGAGGAGGAGGAGGAGGAGGAGGAGGAGGAGGAGGAGGAGGAGGAGGAGGAAAAAGAGGAGGTAAGTGCGTGGGAGGTTTGTGTGTGTGTGTGTGTGTGTGTGTGTGTGTGTGTGTGTGTGTGTGTGTGTGTGTGTGTGTGATTGAGTGAGTGAAGACAGAAAGGAAGATTGAGGAGAAGGAGGAGGAGGAGGAGGAGGAGGAGAGATAGAAATAGAAACAGTAAGAAAGAAAGATGGAAAAAGGGGGAGGTGGGAGAAAGATTATTAGCAGTTGTTGAAGGAGGATTACGGAGATGAGGAAGAGTAATAAGAGAAAAGGAGGAGGAGGAGGAGGAGGAGGAGGAGGAGGAGGAGGAGGAGAACGCAGTCATACACGTACCCACACTTACCCTTATCCCTTCATTCATCATCCTGTCCTTGGCCACAAAATAGGTATACTTTTTACCTCACTGTGTTACTGCCCTCCTCCTACACCTTCTTGTCTCCATCATCCCTGCGCTTACTACACTTGGTCTACTACACCCTGCCGTGGCCTATCTGTCTGTAACATGTTTTTTTACTCCTTGTTACATCGTCTTAACACTTTACAGCTTCCTTCATCCTTGTTAGCTGTGATAGATAGAAGTGATGGCTTGGTTGTCTGGTTCAAATATTTATCTTTCTCTTAATTGTGTTCGTGTTTATCTTGATGATGATTTATTTTATGTATATTTCATTGTATTTTTGTCTTTATTTATTTCGACGTAGTATGCCTAAATTAATCTGATTTTACATTATTTTGCTTTACATGATTTTATATATTCTTGCTTTACTTTATTCAATCTTATCTTCCCTTACCTTTCCTTCTCTTACCTTATCTTATCTTACCTTATCTTACCTAACCTTACATTGTCTAACCTAACCTAACCTAATGTAACTTAACCTTATCTAATTCATTTGCACCTTGCCTTATCTTAATCATATCTTACCTAGTACCACCTTACCTCATCTCACCTCACCTCACCTGCCTCTCACCTTCGCAACACTCTCTCTCTCTCTCTCTCTCTCTCTCTCTCTCTCTCTCTCTCTCTCTCTCTCTCTCTCTCTCTCCGAACACTATAATCCCTTACGATTTTTTTCTATCTTTTTTATGGTGTTGGTTTAAAGGCGCAAATCTATTCATGGAAGACGTAAGAGGCAGTAGAGGTGTGATTCATCTTTTGTAAATCTTGCCACCTTATCTTTGTATTATCGCCTCTAGCATCTGGGAAGAAGATGAGAGAGATTGAAGACTATTGCGGCACGTGTGAAGGTGTGTGTGTGTGTGTGTGTGTGTTTCACTGTTTGATCTGCTGCAGTCTCTGACGAGACAGCCAGACGTTACCCTACGGAACGAGCTCAGAGCTCATTATTTCCGATCTTGGGATAGGCCTGAGACCAGGCACACACCACACACCGGGACAACAAGGTCACAACTCCTCGATTTACATCCCGTACCTACTCACTGCTAGGTGAACAGGGGCTACACGTGAAAGGAGACACACCCAAATATCTCCACCCGGCCGGGGAATCGAACCCCGGTCCTCTGGCTTGTGAAGCCAGCGCTCTAACCACTGAGCTACCGGGCTGTGTGTGTGTGTGTGTGTGTGTGTGTGTGTGTGTGTGTGTGTGTTTTCAGATTATGTTAATGTGTGTTAGAGAGAGAGAGAGAGAGAGAGAGAGAGAGAGAGAGAGAGAGAGAGAGAGAGAGAGAGGCGTCACAGGTATTTCCATTTTATATCACCAGTTTTTATCTTTCTTTTTTCCAGTCTTTATTTTGTCCATGCATTTTTCCTCCCCTGTTATGTAGATGTGAGGAAAAGGTTAATGAATAGAAGGCCTTTATGTACGTGTTTTGAATGTCCTTTCCTCCTTTTCTCTCTCTCTCTCTCTCTCTCTCTCTCTCTCTCTCTCTCTCTCTCTCTCTCTCTCTCTCTCTCTCTCTCTCTCTCTCTCTCTCGTCGTGACTTGCTATGTAGGCCTAAAAGAAATTGTATGTCTGAAAGAAATGTATTGTTAAACTTTACATATTCTAATGTAATCCCTTCAGTACCATGACACGTTTCCACATTCATTCTGGTTACCATTTGGCGATTTTATGCAGCTTCAGAAACTTATGTGGGGGATTAAAATAGTGAAGACTGTGTTCATTAATCTTCTGAGCTCCATAGACCCTTACTAATGTCAATAAAATGGTCTAATCGTGCACAAAATTCGCATTTTCATATTTATTTTAATTACTATTTGGTGGTTTTACACAGCTTCAGAAACTTGTGTTGGGATTAAAATAGTGAAGACTGTGTTCATTAATCTTCTGACCTCCATAGAGCCTTACTAATATTAATAAAATCGTCTTATCGTTACCCTTATACTCACGCTGTCTTATTTATTTTGCTTGCTATTTGGTGATTAAATGATTTTTATACGGCTTCAGAAACTTGTTAAAAT
>NC_059291.1:6484186-6489186 GCF_017591435.1 Portunus trituberculatus
CTATGTATCTCCTTTCTCTAAACATCTTTCTCTCCACCTCTTCTTCCTCTATGTATCTCCTTTCTCTCCACCTCCTTCACATCCTCCTCTTCTTCCTCTGTGTATCCCCTCCCTCCACTTCCTTCCCCTCCTCCTGTTCTGTATGTATATCCCCTCTCCCTCCACCTCCTTCCCCTCTTCCTGCCCCCTCCCTGTCCCCTTGAGCACGCCACGCCTCATCTCATAAACGATTATCCACTCATTACCCTGTGGCTCTGAGGGTTTCGGTATTAGTTCCCGCCAGAGAGAGAGAGAGAGAGAGAGAGAGAGAGAGAGAGAGGTATTACGTAGGTGTTAAAGTTTGTGTTGCCATTAAATTTTGTGTTTCTTTGTGATGTGTCATTAAGTTTTGTGTTTCTTTGTGTTACAGGTAAGTGTGATACGGCGGCGGTGGTGATACGGAAGGTGGTGGTGGCTTTGATGGTGAGTATACAGGTGTGTGTGTGTGTGTGTGTGTGTGTGTGTGTGTGTGTGTGTGTGTGTGTGTGTTTTATGTAAGAGGGGAAATCTGGCCAAGGACAACAAAAAAGATTAAACAAAAGGCCCACTTAGAAGCCAGTTCCCCAACCATACCCGAGAGAGTTAGCCCCCAAAAATCTATGTGTGATCTTATATTACCAAAAACACTCACTAGCTCCAACCATCCTCCCATACCCACACACACACACACACACACACACACACACACACACACACACACACACACACACACACACACACACACACACACACACACACACACACACACACACACACACTGGTATAGTACATTCTTTCACCCATTCATGCCAGCCATACTAGTAACAGAGGAAAGCCATTCAGTGTATAGAAGGAGGCAACAGTAGTAGTCATAAGCTTTACTTTGTATGACTGCCCAACACACGCTAATCTGGCCATCGATAGAGAGGCGTACGAGTGATCCTGTCCTTTATACACGCCTCGCCTACAAAAACAATGCAATCCAATAACTAGAGAGCCGTTTTTGTGTCAGTTCATAGACAGGAACCTTACACGGCTTGAGAAGGTTACAGCAAGGATCGATGTTACTGCTTGCTGGTGTTACGGCTCGAGAAGGTCAGCGTTGGTGTTAAGATCGAGATAGTTACAGCAAGGATCGGTGTTACTGCTGGTGTTAACGGCTCGAGAAGGTTAGCGCTGGTGTTGGTCGAGATAGTTACAGCAAGGATCGTGTTAATCCTGAAAAAAAAAAAAAACTGCAGACTGAGGAGTGATGGGAAGGCTTGCCGGAAAAGGATTGTCGAGGAAAGATTGCCGGTGTTAGAAGGGAAGGTAGACAGTGTGTGGGAGGAGAAAAGGAAAAGCTGGGTTGTGTTTTGAATCGTGATGTCAATTAACTCCGTGTCTTGTTGTCTTGTAGAGTGATTGTAAACCTTCAACTTGTCTCTCTTCTGTGTCGGTGAAGCAAAGGCTGGTGTGGTGAAGAGAGACGCGGGAAGCAGAAGAAAGGAAGAATGTAAAATTATATAAAAAAATAGCTTTGCCAAGATTCTTTTTTATGTGAAGAGGAATATTCCGCCTATAGATGATATTAATTAATCTCTTCAATACTGGGACACATTTTTACCTGGGATTTGTGTACGATTAGACCATTAGAAAGGGTTTATGGGTGTCAGAAGATTACTGGCCAGAGTCTTCACTATTTCAATCCCCCAAATGAGTTTCTGAAGCTGTATAAAATCACCAAATACAAAGCAGAATGAATATGGAAACGCGTCATGGTACTCAAGATGTTAATGAAAAATAGCCGTGCAGTGTAATTAATGGTTTCCACTAAGTCACCACTTGTAAAAGGCAAAGAAAACACAAAAAGAAGAAAGAAAATCACCAATATAAGAATGACTATAAAAACAAAGACAATAATGATAAAAAAGAAGCAAGCACATTACCTCACCAGTGTCTCGCCGCCTCGCCTCCTCCTTCACCATCATCAGGCCGTCACTAGGCGTCGTGGGGCCCCAAGGTGCTACGCCGCGCCGTACGTCAAGGCGGGGCCGCGGCGGGGGGTCTGACCTTTCACAATGTCTCAATTTATGCATATTGTCCTCCCGCCTCGCCTTACACGGCTTCAGGTAACGAGCGGGGGAGAGTGAGAGAGGGAGGGAGGGGACGTGAGGCTGAGGGTGGAGTCGCCGTGGCCATTTTTACCGCTCATTTTTACCGCTGAGTGTTCCTGTGCAGTCGAGGTCAGTCAGGTCACTTCGAAGGGCATGATGGCGTGGCGGTGGAGGTGATTAGTGTGCAAGTCTGTGCTGAATTAAGTCACATTTGACGATGTTGGCTTGGGATTTACGAGTGTGTGTGTGTGTGTGTGTGTGTGTGTGTGTGTGTGTGTGTGTGTGTGTGTGTGTGTGGCCGTGACGTGTGTGGTGCTGCTGATGGTGGTTGTGGTGGTGAGGCGCAGGTGGTGAGGTGAAAGACTGACTGATTACATGTGACGGAAGCAAGAGAGAGAGAGAGAGAGAGAGAGAGAGAGAGAGAGAGAGAGAGAGAGAGAGAGAGAGAGAGAGAGAGAGAAGGATAAGGACGTTCACCTCAAAAATTAGTGTTCTTTATTCTATTCCCCAGACAACAGCTCCTCGTCGGTCATTCAATTAGTTAGTTGGGAGGTGGTGTTACTGCCGGGCCACACACGAGGGCAGACCAACCTGTAGTAGTAATAGCAGTAGCAGTAGTAGTAGTAGTAGTAGTGGTAGTAGTAGTAGTAGTAGTTGGAGAGATAGTAGTTGTGGTCGATAAGTCTTAAGATATCATAGTTTTTGTGGCAGCGGCGGTGGTGGTCTGAGTCTGCCAGCCAAGTCTTATATCAAAGTGACTTAAAGGTTCATAATGGATGGCGTGCGAGGCTCCTCCTTGTTGCATCCTCGGTGTGTAGGGATGAATGAAGGGAAAAAAAGGTATATGCTCTGAGGGAATGCATGATAGAGAAGATTGTCAAGTAGTTAATTAGAGAGGTTAGAATATATAGAATAGGAAAGATAAGGCTGGGTTAGGTTAGGTGAGATAAGGTTTGTTTTGGTTTGCTTAGATTAAAGTTTTGATAGGATATGCTAAGTTAGGTTAGGTTGTTGTATTTTAGGTTAGGTTAGGCAAAGGTTAAGTTAGGATAAAGTTTGGTAGGATATGTTAGGTCAGGTTAGGGTAGATTAGAGCAAGGTTAGGTTAGGTTAGGTTAAAGTTTAGTTAGAATCAGTTACGCTAGATTTGTTTTGGTTAGAGAGGCTGAGGTTGAATTTAGTTAGGTTAAGTTAGGTTTGGTTTAATTCGGCTTGATTAAGTTTGCTAGGTTAGGAATAATTAGACCAGGTGTTTTCTTGGGATGCGTTATCACCTTGAATTCTCGCGGATGTTAATGAGGACTGGCGGCGGTATGTGATGGTGGTTGGGGGGGGTGGGGGTCAGGGGAGAGTAATGGCGCGAGGTATAGGGAGGTATAGGTGTTGCTACAAGGTTTAAACACCACCATACTCTGAAACACTTCTACCTGCAGCTCCACTACATTAAAAACACCTTAGATAAAGATACACATAATATTAAGAACATTTACATCATTCCAGTGACAGATTAACAAAATTTCAACATTATCAACAGAAAAAAACACCCTTGAGAACTCAGCTAATGATGTATGTGGCCTTTGGAGATAGTGGTGGTGGTGGAGGTGGCGAGAGAGCAGAGCGTTTCAGAATACAATTGATAGAGCGACGACCGGCCGACAGATGGGAGGCGAGGCAAGGTGTGTGTCTCACGGTGGGCGGGGTGAACTGCAGGTAGACTCCACTGGCGAGGGCAGAAGGAGAGGAGAGAGGAGACGTGCAGGGGAAGAGGGAGAGAAAGAGAGGAGAGAGAAGAGAGAAGAGGTGCAGGTAGACATTAAGAGGGGGGGAAGGGAGAGAAAGAGAGGAGAGAGAAGAGAGGAGAAAGGAGAGGAACTAGTCGTAAAGAAGTGAATAAGGAGGGAAGATGAAGGCATAACTGAGGATGAGTTAGATGAAGAATGGAGGAGAGATAGAAGAGGAATTAAATAGAGAGGATTAAGAAAATGTAATAATGAAGAAGTGGTGAATACATTTTTTATATTGATCAGGATATGAATCTAAAGAAGTGTGGATGAAAATGGAAGGGATTAGGTCAAAGTGGAAGGGGATGATTGAAAGTGGAAGGGGTGTGAAGAAGATAAGGTTGTAGATCTAGGCTTATTTTAGAGAAGTGGATGAAAGTGAAGAGGAAGTGGATGAGAATGGAGGAGCTTAGAGAGTAGCAGAGGATGAGAGAGAGAGAGAGAGAGAGAGAGAGAGAGAGAGAGAGAGAGAGAGAGAGAGAGAGAGAGAGAGAGAGAGAGAGAGAGTTTAAGGGGAAGAGTCAAGTAGTGTGGATGAAAGTGGAGAGACGTGGATAGAGACAGAGGGGCTTAGATGACAGTGGAAGGGTATGGATGATAATGGAGAGATATGTTGTGAGAAGAGCTGTTAACTCCTTCACGATTTTATTTGCATTAGAAAGCGTCTATGGAGGTCAGAAGATTACTGGTGGAGTATTCACTATTTTAATCCCCCACATAAATTCCTGAAGCTGTATAAAATCGCCAGATAGTAGGCAGAATGAATATGGAAACGGATCATAGTACTGAATGGGTTAAGGGTGCGAGTTTCGAGCGGTGGTGTAGTGGATGGAGTGGGCGCCGGTGAGTCTCAGGTGCACGGGACGGCTAATGACAGGTGTATGGATGCAGATCATGAGCCACATCTGCGCTTCTCACCAGGTAACACTCCTCGGCCAGTAACCAATAGCCCCATCCAGACCTTCAGCCCCTCAATCCACTGTCACCTCTGCTAACACACTCCCCATTCTACCGTCACTTCAGTTTCCTTTTAGCCCTTTCTTCACTGTCACCTCTGCTAACACACCCTCGTTCCACCGTCACATCAGTCCCCTCCAGCCCTCCT
>NC_059291.1:6496686-6499186 GCF_017591435.1 Portunus trituberculatus
AAGAGTACTGCTTTGAGGCGAGTCCAGCCCTCCCTCACCCGGCCATCTCGCCTCGCCCTTGGACAGGTAACCCGCCGCCTGCCACCAGTGTCTGTGAGTAAAGGTCAATAGGATTTATCAATGTCCAGGATGAGGGTGGAGAGTGCTCTGTGTGTGTGTGTGTGTGTGTGTGTGTGTGTGTGTGTGTGTGTGTGTGTGTCAAGGGAAGAGGTAGGAGAAATGAAGCTTCTTGATATGGGAGGAGGATTAGGAGGAGGAGGAAGAGGAGAAGTAGGAGGAGGAGGAGGAGGAGGAGGAGGAGGAGGAGGAGGAGGAGAAGGAGGAGAAGGAGGAGGAGTAGAAGTATTGTGTTAGGTGAAGTGAGTGCATAAGAGGACTTGAGTCTCATCCTTGACACACACACACACACACACACACACACACACACACACACACACACACACACACACACACACACACACACACACACATGTAAATAGAGTCTCCTCGTAAAGCTGAGCCTAAATCTATTTGGCACAATAAAAAAAACGAAAGCTTTCAGGAGTGAGTGGCAAGAAGTGATCAGGCCGCGTGTTGCTCGTCCATCTTGATTTATGGGCGGTATTTGACACCGAGATAAGGTGTGAGTGTTGGTAGGGCGTGCGGGGTGTGCAGGAATGTGAGGGCGTTGCTGGGGTGTGCATGAGGAAGGCAGGAGGGTGTGTGGAAGCTGTGCAGAGTCTCAGGTGTCCCTCGGAGTGAACACCAGGAGTGGAGGAGGTGTGGTGTGAGGTGGTGCGGCCCCGCTGGACGCCCGGCAGAGTGGCAGGTACAGGGCCTCGCAGCGCCTGGCCCGCCACATGGACACGGTCTCTTCGTGGGCACGCCGCCTCGCCATAAAGCCTTTACGACGCGATAATAATAGATATGTCAACACAAGTCATCGTGATACAAACTCTCCCCTCCAGTAAAACAGTAATGTGAGTGTGTTCCTCCCCCCGGCGGAGGCTTCACCTGCCGCACAGCAAAAACAACAATAATTACCATCAGGTTAACACGGCAGAGCAGCTTTAGGGCCGCGCTGAGGCAGTCCTGCGAGCTATTTGCCATATAAGCGGCGGCCTAAGTAGCGGCCGTGGCGTGTGTGTGACGGCGCGGCGCCGGAGTGGCAGCAAGCATCAGTATTGCGGCCGCGGCGATGAGCAGAGCTTGTGCCACCTGCCAGCCCTGGTAAAAAAGGCACTTTCTCATAGGGCGGTACAGGGGGGAGGCGAGGGACGTGGCGGGCGGGCGGGCGGGCGGGGTGGAGGTGCTGCATCATCGTGCAGTAAAACAGGTTCGCCACAATGCACATAAGATCACTTGGGCGGCGGTAAGATGATAATGTGAGCAAACACTCCACCAGCGGGAGGAGGAGGAGGAGGAGGAGGAGGAGGAGGAGGAGGAGGAAGAAGAAGTCTTGCCCGCCGCGCTGCACCTGGAAAGGTCTGTCACTGAGTCTTTCCTAAGGTGGAGGGAAGGAGACAGACAAGGATCCTGGCGTGGAGGGAGAGGGAGGGAAGGGAGAGAAGGAGAGTGTAGCAAATCCTGGTGTGAGGGAGGCGAAGCGGGGAGTGGAGGGAGTGAGTGAAGCTGGCGAGCATCCCTGGAGTGGGGTGATGGAGAACAGGAGGGAAGGAAGAAAAGGAGGAAGGGAGAAGCGGAGGGAGGGAATGCAGTGAGGAGAGGGCGGCCAGGCAGGTAACAAACGCCCTTCTGCCCCCGTCCACCTGTCTCAGCAGGGGGCCGCGGAATGCCTCTCCCACACACACACACACACACACACACACACACACACACACACACACACACACACACACACACTGGCGGGTAGTTTCTCTGTATGCATCAAGATTTTTTTCCGACATTAATCCTCATCAGGAGTGTGTTGCTGCCCCGCCCACCTGCCACCCCGCCCGGCCCTCTCACGCCTACATGCCCCTTCTCTTACTCTCTCCCTCCTTCACGCCCATTCTCCTTCCCCTACCCATACACACCCATACACCATACACTACTACCCATAAACACCTTTACTCCTTATTCCCTTCATCTACCCTTTATCTCCCCTTTCTCTCCTATTACACCCCTTACACAAATTCCCCTTCTTTCCCCTTTCTTTCCCCTCAGTCTCCCCACATACATACCTTCCGACCTCTTTGCATATATATTTACTCCCTCACTTCCTCGTATTCTCTTCCCCTTCTTTTCTCTCCTCTCCCCTCTCTTCCCTCTCCCTCTCCCCTCGCCGCCAATCCGCTCAGTCCATCCTAAGCGTATTCAAGGCTATTTTATTTTTTATTTTTATTTTACAAGGTGAGTAAGGTAACGTCCGATTTGAAGGGGAATCATCTTTTTTTTTTCCTTCTTTTCCCCTTTTTTTTTGGGGGGGGGGGTTTAGATTTTTTTTTAGGTCAGTAACGTTTCCTCTTTCCTCTTTCCTCTTTCCCTCTTTCCTCTTTCCCTCTCCGTGTTTCCGAATGTA
>NC_059291.1:6501686-6504186 GCF_017591435.1 Portunus trituberculatus
AGATATGAATATTCTTTTGTGCCTGGAAATGGCTGTGGAGGCTTGCGGGGCGACAAAGCGTGAGGGTGCAGCGCGCATTAAGGTTTTGTGTGTTCATAGTACGCGCCAAAACCAGCGGCAGCCACATGGATAACGCAAAGCTTTCAGAACACGGCTGTAGCTTAGCGGATGAGCCACGCGATCTCACCGAATCATGCGTTAACTTTTGCAGGCTCCATGCACCAACAGCCACCCAGCACCGTAGCACACACACTCTGTCTCTCTCTCTTTCTCTTTTTCTCTCTGGCCTGTATTCTAAATCGTTTGCTCTCACTATCACTGCTCTCCAAAGCCTCCAGTTGAAGATACTCATGTTTTTAAGGGTATTTCTATGATTCTGGTGATGGACTGGCAAGATTTCTAGTTTATCATAAGGAAAAATGATCTTGAGAAAACCTTGCTAGTAGTCTCTGTTGTCTTATAAAGTCGTTGTACTGAGAAAACAAGGCGTTTGTGAATCTCTCTCTCTCTCTCTCTCTCTCTCTCTCTCTCTCTCTCTCTCTCTCTCTCTCTCTCTGTGCTAAATGCCTCGCCAGTGTTTGGAAATTTAAATGTTTAAATACCCAAACTTGCGAATATTTTAAATCTCCCGTGCTGTTTTCGAATGATTTAACTTTTTAATCGTCTGAGCTTTCCTGTATTTGAATGTTGCCATGTGTGTGTGTGTGTGTGTGTGTGTGTGTGTGTGTGTGTGTGTGTGTGTGTGTGTGTGTGTGTGACGTAGCGCTAGACGAGACGCTTCCACCTTTTACGCAGCAGGTGGATGGGGAGAAGGGCACAATAGTCCACAAATTAAACACTTATTGATGGTCTTCGCTTTATTCTCTCGGTGGAGAAAGAAAAAAATTATAAAAAGATACACGATGAGAGAATTCTTTGCTACTTTTGTTAACTAACGTATTTTTTCTTTATTCTTTATTTTCTTGATGACTTTGAGGCGCCGCGCTCCTTGGGTGAATGCGCAGCGGCCTCCCAGCTTTTGTATGACACTGACACACGTCGCGGCCAATAGACAGTGTTGAGGCGTGGCGTGGTGTTGCGTGGTGTGCCGTAGCGTGGCGTGGCATGGCGTCCCTTCCGGATACCTCAAGAGCATCAATTTCGTGTCACTTGCCAAAAAAAGATAATAATAGATAAATAGATAAAGTGAAAAGTAAAAAAGGGAATAAATAAATCGCCAGTCCATTTAGTAATCATTAAGTTAGTTAGTCAGTAGGCCGGACAGTCATTCAGCCAGTCAGTCAGTCAGCTAGTCAGTCAGTTCATCAAGAGTCGTTCATTCAGTCATTCAATGAGTCATCTATTCATCCATTGAGTCAGTCAGTCAGCAATCAATCAGTCAGTCAGTCAGTCAGTCAGTCAGCGGGTCAATGAATCACCTCACAAATGAATCAATCAGCCGTCAGCCAGTCAGCTCACCCCACCAGTCAGTCAACCGGTCCTTCATCACAAGATAAAACCACAAAGACCTCAAGCACCACTAATTACACACAATATGAAAAAAAATGTAAAAATAAAAATCATTCATGTTTAAACCCGACCACACCTTTAATCCCTTGAGCACCGAGAGATCTCCCCTGCCGCCCGGTGTTCAGCTCCTTCAGGTAACAGGCGGTGACAGGGACAAGGCAGGGCAGGGCAGGGCGAGGCAAGGCGGCTCAGGAATGAAGGAAGGGATTGCTAGATTTGCCTTGTGATGAGAGACGCCTTGATATCAGCAGGTACTTCAAATTGCAGGATAAACGTCGTCTCTCTCTCTCTCTCTCTCTCTCTCTCTCTCTCTCTCTCTCTCTCTCTCTCTCTCTCGTCAGATTTGTGTGGTCTGTTCGTCTCTCATGCAGTTATTGGTGAGCGGTGTCAGACGTCATAGAAATTGGTCCTTTTGTGTATGTGTGTAAGTGTGACAGGGTACTAGACACACACACACACACACACACACACACACACACACACACACACACACACACACACACACACACACACACACACACACACACACTACTTACATATATGCACTGATAATGATATTTCTTACTTCATGTTCGTGCGTGTATGCTTGTCACACACACACACACACACACACACACACACACACACACACACACACACACACACACACACACACACACACACACACACACACACACACACACACACACACACACACACACACACACACACACACACACACACACACACACACAGACACAGACAGACACACACACACTGGAGGGTGAACACATGGTGATCAGCAAGAAAGAGAGAGAGAGAGAGAGAGAGAGAGAGAGAGAGAGAGAGAGAGAGAGAGAGAGAGAGAGAGAGTGGGTGAAGGAAAGCTGAAATTTCCCCAGAGAGAAATAGGTCAGGGAAAAGCCTCTTGGTGTGGGTCGCTTGGGAGAGGGAAGGGGAGGAGGGAGGAACCGGGAGGAATGGAAAGAAGGGAAAGAAGGGAAAGAGAAGA
>NC_059291.1:6509186-6519186 GCF_017591435.1 Portunus trituberculatus
CGCGTGTCGATGTTCTTTTGCTGTTGCTTTGTTTGTGAGGGTGGTGATAGTGATAGTGGACTTTGCGAACCGCCCTCTATTCCCCCTCTCTCTCCCTTCTCCCCTTCCACCCTCCTCCCTCCTCCCCTCCCTCCCTCCCTCCCTCCCTCTCTCCTTCCCTTAAACGTTGTAATTTAGTGAGTGAAAACCATAAAACGTTACGAAATTATTACTCTCCATGGAACTCTCTTTTTTTTTTTTTTTTTTTTACGTATGTGTTAATCATCTCCCTTATGTGATCTGAGAGTCGCCTCAATTTTCTCCTTTTTTTTTTTTTTTGTAAGTTTAATTAGAGAATATTTATGAGTCTTTAATAGTTCAGGGAAAAGGTTGAGTGTTGTGAAATTGCTTGTCAGGGAACGCTCTCTCTCTCTCTCTCTCTCTCTCTCTCTCTCTCTCTCTCTCTCTCTCTCTCTCTCTCTCTCTCTTGTGTGTGTGTGTGTGTGTGTGTGTGTGTGTGTGTGATCTCTTCCCTTTTGAGATGTGAGAGTTGCTTCATAGTTTCCCGTTTTGAGTTTAATTAGGGAAGGTTTATGCCTCTTAATAATGATAATTAGGCGAGTGTTGGACGATTTTCCCTTCGCCTTCGCCTTACCCTAAATACGTAACACTCATGATAGCCCCAAATTTTTGCCACTAATTATTCCCCCACATAAAAAAAGAAACCCTATATATAACGTACAGAAAAATAAAAAAAGGTAGAAGTTATTGCATATAAAAAAAGAAAAACATTAAAAACTTCACTCTCATGAAAGCCCGAAGTTTTTGTCTCTAATTGCTCTTCCCCCATAAAGTATAAACCCTAAATCTCACCTACAGAAAAAAAAAAAAATAGAAAACATGACATATCATAAAAAATTAACATTAAAAACCTCACGCTTATAAATGACCTGAATATTTTTTGCCACTAACTGCACTTCTCCATAAAAAAAAAAAGGAAACATGAAATATACCTACAGAAAAATCATTGACTAGAAACCATTACGTATAAAAGAAAATAACACCCGCCCCCCCCAGCAAAAGGAATAAACAGATGAAAAACGATAGAATTATGTATCAATAAAAAGCATTAAAAACACGCCCAACGAAAGGAATAATTAGATGGAAAAAAAAAAACACCCTTACTGGAATTAAATATGAATAAAAAAAAATTAAAAAAACACCCCCAACCAAAGAAATAAATAGATCAAACAAAGCCTTACTACAGTAGAATTACACATCAATAAAAAAACACAATAAAAAACAACCAAAGGAATAGATAGATAAAATAAAACCCATACTACAATAGAATAAAGAAATAAAAATCCTTACTGCAATAGATAAAGATTCTTAATACACTCACCTTTTTTATTCCCAGAAAATGTAAAAAGAACCTCCACTCATTTTAGAAAACAATCTTCACACGTGTCGCCTCAAAAGTGCTGCGGACAATTCACGAAACCTTTTTATATCATTTTCCGAGTTATTCCCTTTTATTCTCGCAATCCGGAAAGCAAAGTCATAGCGAGGGAAGAGAGGAGAATCTGGGTGGGTGGGGAGAGAAAGAGAGGAGAGGAGAGGAGAGGAGAGGAGAGGAGAAGAGGGAGGGAGAGAGCTGAGAGAGGTGAAAGAGGGAGGGGAGAAGGAGAGATAGCAAATTGAGAGAGGAAGGGAAAGGGGGGAAGAAAGGTGTGAGAGATGAAAGACGTAAGGGAGAAAGAAAAAGATAGCTAGCTGTGAGAAGGAAAGGAAGGGAGAGAAGGAGAAAGAGGGAGGAGAGAAGGAGAGATTGTAAGCTGTGCGAGGAGAAGGGAAGGGGGAGAAGAATGCTCTGACAGAAGAAAGAGGCTGGAGGGAGACAGGTAGCAAGCTGTGAGAGGGAAAGGGAGGAGAGGAGAGAAGAGATCTGTGAGAGGAGAAAGAGGGAGGGGAGGAGGAGAGATAGCAAGCTGTGAGAAGGGAAGGGAGGGAGAGAAGAAAGCTGTGAAAGAAGAAAAGAGGCGAGGACAGAGAAAAGTATAGTTAGCTGTGAGACGGGAAAGGAGGAAGGGATAGCAAGCTGTGAGAAGGAAGGGAAGGATTTGGAACTAAGGAAGGGATGAAGAACCAAAGGAGAAGAAAGATTAGTGGTAAAGGAAGGAGAGGATGAAGAGGAGCAGAGATGAGTATGAAGTATTAGTGAAGGAAGCAGGGAGAGAGATGAGAGAAGTGAGAGGGCCAGGGGTGAAAAGGTCCAGGAAGTAGGAAAGGAAGAGGTGAGGGGACGCTGGGATGGGGTGGGGGGTAATGGGAACCGGTAGTGCAAGTCGAGGAAAGCAGAATGTTAAAAAGGCGAGCACCACCTGGCAGCTGGCGCAGGGAGAGAGAGAGAGAGAGAGAGAGAGAGAGAGAGAGAGAGAGAGAGAGAGAGAGAGAGAGAGAGAAACTATCACGAAGAGGAATAAAAAAGGGAAGATATAATCACGGTATTTACCTGAAGTGAAAGTTGCCATAAATTCATCACCTGAGCTAATTAAGCCAAACATTATCGCACAACTGGGGCTGAAGAAGGTGACGGCTGCCGCGACCCCTCCACGACCCCTCCACGACCCCTCCACGACCCCTCCACGACACCTACACGACCCACCTCCCACTACCACCTCTCCATGAACCCTCCAAGACCTCTACACAACCCCTCCACAACCCCCCAGCGACGACCCACCACTATCCCACCCAAAGTCCCATCCACCAACCAACAAGACCCACCACCACCACCACCACCAACCACTACGACCAACCACACCCCTCCATCACCTCCTACGACCACACACCTCCTCCTCCTCCTCCTCCTCCTCCTCCTCCTCCTCCTCCTCCTCCTTATTCCTTATTTCCTGCCAGCCACTGGTGTGAGGGAGTGGTGGGTGGAGAGGAGCCTTCGCCTTTGCTATCCTTTTTCTCTAGCATTAGTTTAGTTTGAGTAGACCACAAACAGCCTAGGAAGGTCCAGTAAATCTGCTGCTGTTTGTCCCTCCTTTGTATTATTCCTCCTCCTCCTCCTCCTCCTCTCCTCCTCCTCCTCCTCCTCCTCCTCCTCCTCCTCCTCCTCTAACTAGTGCAAAGAAGTATCGTCAACCCTTTAAAGACCGAAAAAGTTGAGAAAATAGGCTCAACCACATACTCACAATAAAGCCTCGAGTCTCTGTTTCCCTCCTTGCTTGGCGCCACGTTCACTGACCTGGCCATGTTGCGTCAGGTGTTCAGGTCACATCCCCTCCCCCCTCCTCTATTCCCTCTCGAAGTCCCCCATCGTTCCCTAAACCCACACATGGAGGAGGTTGTGGTGGTGGTGGTGATGGTGGTGGATGAAAGGAAGGACGTAAAGGAATGATGGAAGGGAAATGAAGAATAGAGGCTGAGGAAAGGAAGGAGAAGAAAGGGAAAGGGACAAAGAGAAACTAGGAGGAGGAGGAGGAGGAGGAGGAGGAGGAGGAGGAGGAGGAGGAGGAGGAGGAGGATTGAACACGAACACCCTGACCCACTAACCACCAGCCGATACTGCACCTCTCTCTCTCTCTCTCTCTCTCTCTCTCTCTCTCTCTCTCTCTCTCTCTCTCTCTCTCTCTCTCTCTCTCTCTCTCTCTCTCTCTCTCTCTCTCTCTCTCTCTCTCTCTCTCCACTTAACAGGCGACTGGGACGAAGAGCACAGGCAAAACACATATGATGGAGAATGAGTCGCTTGATGAAAGAGACTGAACACAATATCAAATTAACAAAAGCCACAATAAA
Organism: Portunus trituberculatus; assembly: GCF_017591435.1. NCBI lineage: Eukaryota > Metazoa > Arthropoda > Malacostraca > Decapoda > Portunidae > Portunus > Portunus trituberculatus. Next base: position 6,512,970 of record NC_059291.1, read on the forward strand.
AAGTAGCGACGTAGTTAGCTAATCATCAGGTGAGACAAGCGTATAGGACAAATTAACCCCTTCAATACTGGGACACATTTCTTGAGATTTGTGTACGATTAGACCATTTTACTGACATTAGGAAGTGTCTATGGAGGTCAGAAGATTAATGGCCACTGTCTTCACCATTCTATTCCCCCACATAAGTTTCTGAAGCTGTATAAAATCACCAAATAGCAAGCAGAATAGGTATAAAGACGCGTCATGGTATTGAACTGGTTAAACATGCATTGTGGGAAGCTGTAGTTGCTGGGTGAGGCAAGGAATGTCGGAAGGTAGACAGTAGAGGCGTGTGAGGGAATGTGTAATGATGTGCAGGCGTGGCGAGGCGTGGGCTGGCGTGCAGGAGACAGGTGCAGGCCGGCAGACACTCGTGCGGGTGATGGGTGAGGGAGATACGCTGCGGTGAAGGCCTGTGGGGAGTAATGGGGTGGTCAGGTGCATGATGGGTGAAGCAGGTGAGCGAGTGAGACCAGGGGAGGCATGATAAAGAAGGCATGGAAGGGGAAGCAGGGTGAAATTGGCAGGGTGAGGAGGCAGAGTTAAGCTAGAGAGGCAAGGGAGATAGGGTGAGGGAGACAGTGAAAGAGAGGCAGGGTGAGGGAAGCAGGGTGTGTGGAGGCAGGATTAAATTTGAGAGCCAAGGAAGGCAGGGTAAGGAGGCAGGGTGAGGAGGCAGAGTGGGAGGCCGGATAAGGAGGCAGGGTGGAGGAGGAACTGTTAAGCTAGAGAGGCAAGGGAGGTAGGGTGAGGGAGACAGTGAAAGGGAGGCAGGGTGAGGAAAGCAGGGTGAGGAAGCAGGGTTAAGCTAGAGAGGCAAGGGAGGTAGGGTGAGGGAGACAGTGAAAGGGAGACAGGGTAAGAGAAACAAGATCAGGGAAATGGGATGAAAGAAAACAGGGTGGGGAGACAGTGAAAGGGTGGCAGGGTATAGCAGGCAGTAAGGGGGCCAGAGTAGAGGTGAGAGAGAGAGAGAGGGGGGTAGGGTGGTGAGGAGGAGAGAGGTAGGAGGGTAGAGGGGAGAGGCAGGCCAGGTGTTCTCTGGGGCGTAAGAATATTTCATCCGTCGGTGTTATTAAACTCGGATAGCATCGGTCCGGTCGCCACACGCTGTAATCAAGGTGTGGGCAGCCTGGGCCTCACCTGCATTTATATCGATTACCTGTGTGCATTAATTGGTATGTAAATGAGCACGAGACTGATGATTGGGACGCGAGAAAGGATAGAGGAAAGTGTACAGTTAAAATCCTTTCCTTTTTTTTTTTTTCCCTCCGCGCTGGGCAGCCTCTCTCTCGTAAGCTCCCTCTCTCCCTCTCTCTCTCTTTCTCTCTTGGTAATTAGTTAAGCGTGAGTTACCGCCACGTAATGACTCCCCGCAACGCCTCCTAAACGCCGGATCACTTTCACAATGTGCTAATTACTCCAGGCGTCAACGACAAAAAAATTATATATCTTGGTGCTTAGTGAAAAGAAAGGAGGAAGGGAGGGAGGGAGGGAGGGAAGGAGGTGGGGTGTGAGATGAACGTTATGGTGTGTGTGTGTGTGTGTGAGTGTGTGTGTGTGGGAAGAAGGAATAAAGGAATATTGAGGGAGTTCTGCGCTTTTCTATTCATTGTATTTTAGTGAGAAGTGCATCAGGACGGGCGTTGAGATGGTGACTAGAGGCGAACAACACTAAGAAACACAAGCAATTTAAAGACTATGGTGAGGGAGGTATCAGATTAACTCTCCCCCTCCAACAAGACACAGGCCATGCAGAATAATTTTATCGGCCCACTGAAGGACAAGATAGCAGCAGCACGTGACTCCCTGAGCGTGCCGCCGCGAGTCACCGAGCAGGGGTGGGGGCGTGGCGGCACCAAACGTATGCCCACGACACTCTCCTTTTGCCGCGAATTACAAGGATTTAAAGTGTCCAATAATTCACTTTGGTTCACGTTTGCTCCTCCTCTTCCTCCTTCTCCTTCTCCTTCTCCTTCTCCTCCTCCTCCTCCTCCTCCTCCTCCTCCTCCTCCTCCTCTTCCTCCTCCTCCACCTCCTTCTCCTCTTCCTCGTCTTCTTTTTCTTATTCTTCTTGATCTTCGTCTTCTTCTTTTTCTTCTTCTTCTTCTTTTCTTCTTCTTTTTTGCTTGTTCCTTCTCCCCCGTCTGCTTTTTTTTCTTCTTCTTCTTCTTCTTCTTCTTCTTCTTCTTCTTCTTCTTCTTCTTCTTCTTCTTCTTCTTCTTCTTCTTCTTCTTCTTCTCTTCTCCTCCTTTTCTTCGCTTTTTCCTTCTCCTTTTCCTTTTCCTTTTCCTTTCCTCCTCCTCCTCCTCCTCCTCCTCCTCCTCCTCCTCCTCTTCCTCCTCATTCACCTTTTCCTTCTCCTCCTCCTCCTCCTCCTCCTCCTCCTCCTCTTCCTCCTCCTCCTCCTCCTCCTCCTCCTCCTCCTCATTCACCTTTTCCTTTTCCTCCTCCTCCTCCTCCTCCTCCTCCTCCTCCTCCTCCTCCTCCTCCTCCTCCTCCTCCTCCTCCTCCCATCCTCCCTTTTCCTCCTTGTATTTTCCCTTCTACTCTCATCTTTTACGTAGCATTCCCCTCAACATTCTTCTACTTCCTTTCCTACCACTTTTTTTTTTTATCTCATCCTCTACTTTTTCTTACTCACTATTCGCCTTCTACTATCTTCTAACCCCATTTTCTCACCCATCATCTTTTATTCCCTCTTGTGTTTCCCCTTCTCATCTTTTACCAATCTTTCCCCTCAATATTCTTCTTACACTCCCTATTCTATTACTTTTTTTTCACTCCATCTTCTTTCCCTCGTCATCTATCAGCTCTCCCTCTCCACCCTCTCCCCATCACCCGATCTACTCCCCTTCCTCACCTCCACCACCCACGCATCCTCACCGGGGCACGAGCGAGGCGTTGGGTACCTGCAATTAAGGTAAAATGGAGGTGCCACAGTAATTACAGGTGTGATGTGAACCTTGATAGGACCCGGAGGTGCTGGCGGGCGTGTGTGGGTGTGTGGAAGGGGCTCAGAAGGGTGTTGGGGTGGGGAGGTGTCGGAGGGAAGGGAGAAAGGTTGTCAGGATGGGGTGTTTCGTGTGGTGCTGGGGGAGGAGGGATGGGGAAGTGGGAGAGAATTAACCCTCTTCAGTACTGGGAGGCATTTTTACCTTGAGTTTTGGGTGTGATTAGACGATTTTATTTGCATTTGGAAGATTAAGCCCTTCAGTACCATGACGTTTGTTGCTATTCATCTGGTTACTATTTGGTGATTTTATACAGCTTCAGACACTCATGTAGGGATTAAGATAGTGAAGACTGTGGCCATTAATCTTTTGGATGGATGTCTTATTGGTGAGAGGAAAAATAACGATGTGGATGTCTTAAGAGGAAAAGAATCAAGGACTTGAATGTCTTATTGCTGAGAGGAAAAGAATCGTGGAAGTTGATGTCTTATTTGTCAGAAGAAAAAGGATCTATATATATATTTTTTTCCACTTAAGGTTATTCCTCACGTTTAATACGCAGAAACTAGTACTTAGAAACAAGATAGCAAATATTGATAATGCTGAAAATTGATGGTTGAAACAGATGAAGCAGATTAAAGAATGAAACAGATTAATGAATGAAACAGATGAAGCACATTGAAAGACAGTTTGTAGAGAAGGAGAGCACAATTTTTAAGTTAGATTAGGTTTAGTGATAAAGAGAAGAAGGGAGTCTGTAGAGCTAGAGACACAATAAAGAGAAGCGAATGTGTAGAGGAAGGAGTACAGTGTTAGGTCATGCTGTTAATAGAGAGAAAGAAAAAGGGAATCTATGGGCAAAGAAACACTCATTAACCCCTTCAGTACTAGGACGCATTCTCATATTCATTCTCCTTACTGTTTGGCGATTTTACACAGCTTCAGAAATTTATGTGGGGGGATTAAAATAGTGAAGACTCTGGCCATTAATCTTCTGACCTCCATAAACCTTTACTAATGTCAATAAAATCGTCTAATCACACCAATAATTCATGATAAAAATGCCTTCCAGTATTAAAGGGGTTAAATCCTCTAAATTTCCTCACCATTACTAAACAACTTCAACATAGTGAGAGAAATATGAAAGTGTAAGAGAATGCAGGAAATTACTCGCTTTCTGACTACAGTTGGTGCAGGTGAAGTAGGAAGTGGAGTCAGAAGGAAGAAAGATGGAGTGTGGAGAGGCGGTGGTGCAGGTGGTGGGCGGGGCAGGAGTGGTGGAGGTGCTTGTAGTGTAGGCCGACTTCCCTTTTGGAGACGCCTCGTGGTCTTATCGTCTCATGAGGCAGATTTACAAGCGAGGCGGGAAGCAGAGGAGGGATAAACAACATAAAAGTAAACTCATAGGAAGTAAAAACAGAGTGGTCGTGCAGGTCACCAAAACACAGACTGGAGGGAAAAAAGATAAACAAGAAGTAAAGACGGAGAAATAGTGTAAGTGTGTGTCATGATTCCGCTAATTTAAAGACCCGCCGTGGTTCAGGAGACTAACAAACACTGGATGGTCCTTGCAATGCTCTGTTTTCCCATCTTCATATAAACACGCCACTAAAACAAGGAATAAGAGTCTGCTTGAAGGGTATCGTGAGTGGGTGTTGTAACTATGACCCACGTACTTCCCCGATCCCCCCCGTCGCCCACTTCCCCACTCCCCACGACGCTAAACTACCCTCCTAGCATCGTGAGTGTGTGTTGTGACTATGACCTCACTCCACCCCACTCTCCCACTCCCTTTTCCCTCACCATCCAACCACCACACAAATCTACCCTCCTAAACCCCACTAATCTTCAGACTATCACAATCTCCACCCTGCAAACCCACCTTTCTTAATCCTCTTTCCTCTCTAACCCTTTGTAAATCTCTTCCCTTTACTCTCCTTCCCTTAGTCTCCCTTACAATAATTCTTCATCTCCTTTTCAAACTGTCCCAATCCTTCCTTGGCCCTTCATTCATTTTCTCGCATCCCTTCACTTCCCATCTTCCCTTCAGGTTGTATGTATGTCTCTCCCGTCCCTCCCGGCCTTCCTCTTCCCTTCAGGCTACATCCCCTCCCAGACCCACACCTTTCACCCCGTTCCCCTTCCCTTAATCCCTCAGTCCCCTCCATTCAGTCAACAACCTCCCTCTAACATTGACTCCTGCCACCAAACTCTCTCTCCCCTTCAAACTTTGTCCCAATCTCGGAGTCCCACTTTCAACCTTCTTCCCTTTCTTTAATCTCTCCCCCTGCCGTCCCCAGTGCTCATCTTTCCTCCAGGCTGTGTCCCCTGCCACTTGAGTACCCCTGCCCCCGTCATCCCCCTTCTGGAGTCCTTCGTCGCCCCCACCTGCAAGCTGGCGCCTCTTTGTTTGCATTATATTCGAGTAAAGTTAGAAGTGAGGCCTTGGGGGACGGCAGGGCGAGAAGCAGCGAGAGGAGAAAGCTGGCTGAGAGTGTGACAGACTTGGAGGAGCAGAGAGAGAGAGAGAGAGAGAGAGAGAGAGAGAGAGAGAGAGAGAGAGAGAGAGAGAGAGAGGAGATAGAAGGAGGGGAGACAAGGATAGCAAGGAAGGAGTGTAGGAGGAAAGGAGGAGGGAGGAAGGGAAGGAAGGGTAGGTGGAGGAGGGAGAGGAAGGGGTGACAGGGAGGTCAAAGAGAGGTGAGTCTTTTTGTGTTAGTTATCTCATTGGATTATCCCGGACACACCCCGCCGTATATTGTCCGGGAAGAGTGGACACACACACACACACACACACACACACACACACACACACACACACACACACACACACACACACACACACACACACACACACACACACACACAGACCAGGCAAGGAAGGTAATGGTGGAATTTTGTCCCCTACGTCCTTTAAAATCATTCTGTTTCTCTTCTCTTTCCTCCTCCTCCTCCTCCTCCTCCTCCTCCTCCTCCTTCTCCTTCTCCTGTTTGTCGAGACACAATATCGAGGAAGTTAGTTAGTGAAAGCTGTCCAAGAGAAAATAACAGAAAACTATTTATTAATTGACATATTCTCTCTCTCTCTCTCTCTCTCTCTCTCTCTCTCTCTCTCTCTCTCTCTCTCTCTCTCTCTCTCATTTGCATGACCATGACTCTTTCTCATCCGCCATGCATACAGCTTTTCCTTAGTCATGTGTGTGTGTGTGTGTGTGTGTGTGTGT
>NC_059291.1:6524186-6534186 GCF_017591435.1 Portunus trituberculatus
TGTTTAAGGGGCTTGATTTCTAAACGTAGAGATCCTGAGCTCGTATTTTCAAACACTTCTGTACTTCAACTCCACTATTTCAAAAGGCTTTATATAAATTTACACGTGATTTTAAGGTGTTTTCATGGTTTCTAGAGGCAGAGTGAGAAGATTTTTATATTATTAACAGGAGAAACACCCTTGAAAACCCCGCTAATCATTTGTGTGGTCTTTGAAAATAGTCGTGGTGAGTGAACAAAGCGTTTTTCAAGGTGTTTTTATGGTTCTAGAGGCAGAGTGACAAGATTTCTGCATTATTAACTGAAAAAACACTCTTGAAAACCCCACTAATCATCTCTGTGGCTTGAAATTAATCGTGCTGAGAGAGAGAGCAAAGAGTTTCTGAATACGGACCCAGTGGATAGGGAAAGTAAGTTTTGATTTCTCTCTCTCTCTCTCTCTCTCTCTCTCTCTCTCTCTCTCTCTCTCTCTCTCTCTCTCTCTCTCTCTCTCTCTCTCTCTCTCTCTCTCTGTTTTCCTTCCTTCCTCATTGTTCCCGTCTTTGTTCTTCCAGTCATTGTCATTCTTCTTCATTGTCCTAAAGCCTCTTCTTGACTTACGATGGGGGTGTTATTTCTTCTTCTTCTTCTTCTTCTTCTTCTTCTTCTTCTTCTTCTTCTCCTCTTTTCTCCTCGTCTTTCTTCTCCATATCTTTACTTTCATTCTTTTCGTCCATCACTTCCTCCTCCTACTCCTCAATCACCATCCGCCTTTTCCCTCTCCTTACTTCACGTCTCATCTCATTTCCCCCTCCTCCTCTACCTCCCTCTCCCTCTTTCCCCTCCTCTCCTCCCTCTCGTCCTCCATCACCATCACCATCAACATGCAGAATCTATCTCTTCGCTATCACCAATCACGTCTCCTCGCTGTAATAGAACCAAACGACCTCCTCCGCGTTATTGAGGGCGTCACGCTTTACCCTCAGTCACCGCGGGACGTGTTAGGGCCGGGCCGGGTGCTGGGCTGGGCTGCGCTGGGCTGGGAGGGCGGTAGGGGAAAGAAAGGCCGTCGGGGGTGGAGGTCTTCAAGGAGGTCAGAGTGGCGGGAAAGGTGGTGAGGAAAGAAGGCTCGTGTGTTTTTTGTTTATGTTTTACCTTGTGTTTCTTTATCTTTCTCTCATTATTTTTTTCTCTCTTTTTTTTCTCGTTTTTATAGGTTTTCTCTTTTTTTCGTTTTCTCTTTCTTGTTTTTTTTTTGTCTCTTTTTTTTCGATTTCTCTTTCTTTCTCGATTTCTCTCTCTTTCTCGTTTCTCTCTCTCTCTCTCTCTCTCTCTCTCTCTCTCTCTCTCTCTCTCTCTCTCTCTCTCTCTCTCTCTCTCTCTCTCTCTCTCTCTCTCTCTCTCTCTCTCTCTCTCTCTCTCAGTTATTATAAATTTTCTGTGTGGTAATGCCAGAGTTCATTGAGGAGAGGTTGTGTGTGTGTGTGTGTGTGTGTGTGTGTGTGTGTGTGTGTGTGTGTGTGTGTGTGTGTGTTTTATTAGTCTTAATTCTTTACGCACCTGTAGATTAAATTTTAATAAACTTTTTCTAACATATCGATCTTCATATTAAGAATAATTCACACAGTTTTCTTCCTTCGCTTAACAATTTTAGTAGATTTTCTTTTATTTTTTGTTATTATTCATGTCTGTGTATAGTTTCCAATGATTATATACCTTAATTTCATAATATAGTACCGCCTCACGTAGACCTGATAATTCTTTGCAGCTTCCTTATATTCTTACGTATGTTCTAATGTTCTTACGCCTTTTGAATTGTTTTTATCCCCCTAAGTACCAGGACACGTTTTCATACTCACTCTGCTGGCTGTTTCGTGACTTTCTACAGCTTCAGAAACTTATGTGGCGATTAACATAGTGACTACTCTGGCCATTAGTCTTCTAACCTCTATACACCCTTCCTAATGTCAATGAAATCGTCTAATCACACCCAAAACAAGATAAAAATGCGTCCTAGTACTGAAGGGGTTAAAAAGGTATGGTGTGTGTGGAGGAGTGAAGGGGAGGGATAAGGGGAAGTGGTGTGTGGTGATGGAAGACATGATACGTTAATGATACAAGAGTCTAAACGTTGTGTGTGGGAAAGACAAGCGTATGGGGATTAGGGGGGGAGAGGGGAAGACATAACCCTTTCAGTACTGGGACACATTTTAACCTTGAGTTTTTTTGTGTACGACTAGACCATTTTATTGACATTAGGAAAGGTCTATGGAGGTCAGAAAATTAATGGCCACAGTTTTCACTATTCTAATCACCCCCCCCCACCATGAATTTCTGTATAAAGTCACCGAACAGTAAACAGAACAAATATGGAGACGTGTCATGGTACTGAAGGGGTTAAATACGATAAGGAGGAATAAGGTGAAGGATCATTTATGGGGAGGAAGGAGAAAGAGATGAGGATTGGCGGAGGGAAAACACTCATTGTGGTTATTATGAGTAGGATGGAAGGGGAGTGTGAGGGAAGGAGAGAATGGATTAAAGGAAGAGGGGAAAGATATAGCAAGATAAAAGCGAAGGAAATGAAGACCTTATGTGCTCAAGAAGAAGAAGAAGAAGAAGAAGAAGAGGAAGAGGAGGAGGAGGAGGAGGAGGAGGAAGAAGAAGAGGAGGAGCAGGAGTTTAAGAATTTGCAAGATAAAAAAGATAAAAAGAATAAAAAGTTATGTGTTAGAAAGAAGAGATGGGGACTAATGAGAGAGAGAGAGAGAGAGAGAGAGAGAGAGAGAGAGAGAGAGAGAGACAGAGAGACAGAGAAATATTGTAGAGTAATATAGAAAGGGGGATAGCTACCTTGTATATTGAGAAAAAAAGAAAAGGAATAGGAGGAGAAGAAAAAGGCGGAAGAAGAGGAGGAGGAAGGAGGAGGAGGAAAGGAGGAAGGGAGGGAATATAGAAGATGTAGAGGGATAATAGTAAATGGTGCTGTATGTCAGAGGAGTGGTAAGTGATGTGAAGGAGAACTGATACGATTTGAGAGGGGAAGGGAAGGAGGAAAATGATGATGGACCAGGTAGGGGAGGACACGTGAGGAAAGAGACTGATTAGGGGAGGAAGGAAGGGAAGCAGTGGGAATGACAGAAAAGGAGAAAATATATGCAGGTGTTGTCTCTCTTCCTCTCTCTCTCTCTCTCTCTCTCTCTCTCTCTCTCTCTCTCTCTCTCTCTCTCTCTCTCTTACGTTAGATTATGTGTCTCTTTCTTTATCGGTGGTGCTTTGGAGAGAGAGAGAGAGAGAGAGAGAGAGAGAGAGAGAGAGAGAGAGAGAGAGAGAGAGAGAGCATTAATGGTAGTGATATCGATTAGTAATTACGGTAGATTTTCATAAGTGGTAGCAAAAGTAATTGTAATAGTAGTAGTAATAGTAGCAGTTGTGATTGTAGTAGTAGTAGTAGTAGTAGTAGTAGTAATAGTCAGTCTAGTTGGCCCAATCCTGTGCTGGTTTCTGTCTCAATTCTTCTTTCCTCCCTACCTCCCCTCTCTTCCTCCTTCCCTCCATCTCTCCTTCCATCCCACCCTCCTTCTTTCTCTCCCACCCTCCTTCCCTCCCTCCCACCCTCCCTCCCGTCCACCTCACATGCATACAGCCACGAATCACCTGTGCATCTTTGCTTATTCGCTGCACGCCCTTCACTTAATATACGACCTCTTCTTTTCATACTTTTCCCTTTACCACCCCCCTCACTGCATTCCCTCCTTTCCATCACCTCCTCCACCTTCTCCTCCTCCTCTCTTAACTCCCTCCTATTGTTTCCTGCTTTCACCTCTCTATTCACTACTCACCTGTTCTCTTTACCCTTCCTCTTCCCTTCCCTTGCATTCCATCCGCCTTGGTCAGTCCCACCCCGCTACTGTGATAAATGACTCAATTTCATTTGGATTTATTTATGTGCTTCTTACCTGTTTCCCGGAGCACAGGTGTCGTGTATCAGGTGAGGTGTCGTCCCCTGAGCACCTGCGACTCGGGTACACAATAGGGAACACCTGAGTAGCCAATGGGTTTTTGTTATCTTACCTGTGCTGGGGAAATAGATTAGAGGTGACGGCAGGTAAAGGGGAGCTTAGATCACCCACTGCTCCTACTGTTTCTGCTGCCTCTCCTGCTGCTGAGGTGGTGGCTGAGGGCAGGATTTGGTACTATAGTTAGTGGGGAGTGATTATAGCATGGGCGGGCTGAAAGGGTCGTAGTGATGGTGGCTGTCGTGATGAGCGTGATAGTGTGTGCAGTGGTGGTGATTATGTGCAGGGTGAGGGTTAGATCCGGTGCCGGTGGTGGTGGTGATAGTGGTGGTGGTGGTGGTGGTGGTGGTGGTGGTCGGTAGCGTTGTCGTGGTCGTCATCCCTATAGACTCCAGTTTTTATCTTTTTACTTCCTTTCCATTTGCATATTTACATTCCTGGAGGTCATTTGCATACTTATGTGGTTGAGAGGCACAGGTGGCTAGACTTCTCCTCCTCCTCCCCTTCCCCTCCCACCTCACCCCTTCACCCCCATCACCTCCTCATCCTTCACCCCTTTCCTTGCACCTGTTTTACCTACCACACTCACCCGCACCACACTCACCTACTCACATATTCCCCCCTCCCATACTCCCCCCTCCTCTTCATTTCGCCAGTCTTATTATAGGCAACACATACGCACAGTCGGTTCCTCCGTCAGATGTGTTGTCTTAAGGTCAGGTGTGTTGAGAGGGTGTACCTGTGAGTGTGAGTAGTGGTCAGGTGTTGCGGTGGGGGCGCCTGCATGGTGTAGCTTTCTGGGTGTTTGGTTTGGTTTGATGTGAGATTGTTGTTATTGTTATTGTTGTTGGTTGTTGTTGTTGTTGTTGTTGTTGTTGTTGTTGTTGATGGTGGTGGTGGTGGTGGTGGTGGTGGTAACGCAGAGGCGACTAATACAATAAAAAAATAGTACTTAGGATTTTTGTTTTGTTATAAGATGCGATACTTTATGAAAATTGATCCCTCCTTCAGTTCTAAATGTTACTAAAATTCAGGATTAGAGTGGACTGTAAATCTCTCTTTTGTCGTAAATAAAAGTAAAGAAGAGTGTAAGTTTAGTAGTGGTGGTGGTGGTGGTGGTGATGGTGGTAGTAGTAGTGGCTGTAAAGCTGTTATTTTCTCATTATTGTTATGGCTGTAAAATTTCATCATTATATATTTAAAATAGATGTGTATAATCATAGATGCTCCTGTTACTCTTACAACAACAACAACAACAGCTGACATAACAACAACAGCCATTACTACTACCACAATCACCACCATCACCACCACTACAACCAAAACACAACACCACCTTCTTTCTTTCCTGCGTCGTTAAGTAAGCAGGCAGAGCGATAATATCTGAGATGTCACTGACCTTCTACCCTCTCCTCTCTTTCCAGGTGAGTTGAGGTGACCCGCGGGCTTCTGCTTCTGCTGCTGCTGCTTGGGCCCCGCGGACACGCCTCTTGGTAGGAATGTATGTACTTTAACGCAAACTGCTATGCCGGCCAGAGAGAACCTGGTACTTTTCAATTTTTGTCATCTTTTTTTTTTCATCATCAGCGTGTTATTATCCCCGGTACACTTTTATCTACATTTTTCCGCATCGTGGTTGGCTGGGAATGCAAGAATCCAGGATCACTCTGCGCCTTAGAATATTCTGATGCAGCCGTTTTAATCCGCTCCTGTACCTGAGTAATAATAGAGGCGGTGTACGCGTGCTGGTGGTGGTGGTAGTGGTAGGGTGCAAGTCGGTGGTGGCGTGGAGGGAGCAATGGGCGGTGTGTGCGGGTGATGGGTGACGGGGTGGTTTGGAATGAGCAGCATGCGGTGGGTGGCCTGCAGGTGAGGGTGTCCGGCCCACTGATTGACATTTGACAGTGAGCAGTGCATGGTGGGCGGCGTGGAATGGATAGTGGGTTGAGGATGACGAGAGCCAAGTAGTGGGGAAGTAGACGGAGGGCAGTGGGCGGTGGGCGTGGGGACAAAGGGAGGCGGCGTTGCGTTCTTTCCTGTTTGGGTAATGAAGTTGTCGAGGCAGAGGCCCCCACCGCCCTGCCCGGCCCGCCAACACGATCATTAATACACACACGGAAAAAGGAGAGTAATTGCACTGAAATTATCCCGAGAGGCAAAATTGTTTCAGTGACATCGCGACTCCAACCAAGCGGAGCGAGCGGGTCATCCTCTCCTGTCTCTTTCCAGCAAGCAACGCGGCCAGTGGAGAGCTTGTACGACCTTTTTGTTGCTCTTTACCTTTCTCATTACTCCCTCCCTCTCTCCACTCCCACTCCCCCTTTCACGTCCGCAGTATCATCCGGTTTCCCTCACTCTTTTACCCTCCCTTCCTCTCACTCCTCTCACTCACCAGCATGTCGGGGGCGGGATGGGGTTGTGATTGAAGGGGGTGGTTCTGCAGTACACGGTATCATGTCCTCCTAATTGGTGTCCGGGCGTTGAGACACAAGCGAGGGGCGAGGCACTTATATACTAACCCCTGCGGTCTCTAAAGTTCCTCCCATCCCTGTAACGCACTGATTGCTCTCCTTCAGGCGACGACGAGACCTATGCAGGAGTCACCCACCTTTACCTTGACTCTCACTATAACGCCATCACCCTCAGGAACTCCCAACGGTTTCCTTTCGCTACTGGTGTTAAGAAGTGGAAGGTGTGACGGGAGGAGGCTGGAGTGCAAGGATGTGTAGTAATATCAAAGAACTGCAAGGCGATTTCCAGGTGAGGTTCTGTTACTGAGGAACCCCAAGGTGAATCTGGTTTTTGGGGGGACGAGGTGTAAGGTGTAAGGTTAAGAAGTGGCGGGCAGGTGTTGGGTGTTGGGTGTTGGGTGTTGGTGTAATGATATGATGGAGCTCAAAGGCAGCGCTGGTGCACGTACAAGGGATGGCAGGGTTGGCTGGAAGCTTTGCAGACATTCTTGTGTTCATGTAAGGTTTGGCTGAGAGAGAATTCAGTTATCAGTGGAAATTGGAGTAGTGTGTTGTGGAAAAGTGACGGGTAAGGAGAAGATGGAAGGTGATGGGATGGGAGAGAGAGAGAGAGAGAGAGAGAGAGAGAGAGAGAGAGAGAGAGAGAGAGAGAGAGAGAGAGAGAGGGAGAGGGAGAGAGTGCAGAAAGAAGTTTAAACAGTATTATTTACTCGTGGTATGAAAACAAATGGTAAATAAGAGTGAAATATCAAAACAAAACTATAATAACAATAATAGTAATAATAACAACAACAACAATAATAATAATAATAATAATAATAATAATAATAATAATAAAATAAGCATTAATACAAAGAGAACTACAAAGAGTCCCAGGAACGCAAAGCACAGGAGGAGGAGGAGGAGGAGGAGGAGGTGAGGAGGAGGGGGGACGAGGCAGAGGAGGAGGCAGACGGGGAGGCAGAGAGGCGGATGTAACCTGCAGCAGTAATGGCCACATTAAAAACAAGGTCAGGATAAAAGCGAAAGACAAAAAACCAGACAAAAAAGCGAAAAAAAGGAGAGCAGACTAATCTACTGTATAAAAAGAAAAGAAACAGCAAATTAATAAAAAAAGACACGCTTTTTTTTTTATTTATACCATGTGGGCAAAACGAGATACTTTTTGGGGTACCTCTTATCTCAAAGCCCACCCGCTAGGAAACCCTTGCCCCGAGTGAGGAAGCCCAACTTCTCAGTACAAAATGAACAAATGATTAGCTAGAGGGTGGAAAAATTAAGACTGACCGTGGATGTGGCGAAAAAATATTGGAAAAAAAAACAGAAACTTCAAGAGAAACAGACGAAGGTACAGGAGAAGTTGAAAGACGAGAGATGAGATGATAGGAAGTGTTTTTTTCTTTTATCTCTCTCTCTCTCTCTCTCTCTCTCTCTCTCTCTCTCTCTCTCTCTCTCTCTCTCTCTCTCTCTCTTTCTCTTTATATATACATGTACGAAGGACAGGGACGACGGACAATTAAACAAGAAAGAAGACAAAAAGAAGGAGAAACAACGGAAGAAGGTGATGAAGATGACGATGAAGACAAAAACGAGAATGAAAAGAAAAAAGCAAAGAAAAAAAAAAGAAACCCAATGCAGAAGGTGATGAAGAAGATGACAAAGACAACAACGAGTAAGACAACAACGATGAAGACAACAACAACCGCGAAAAAACAACAAGAAAGACAATAACGACGAAGACAACAACGATAAAGACAACAACAACACGAAGACAACAACAACAACAACAACAACCACAGAAGACAACAACTAGAAAATTAAAAGCCAGGAAGACAACGAGGAAGAAAAGAAAAGAAAAACGGAGAAAAAAAAGCCCACAATGAGGAAGACAACAACAACGAAGACAAACAACAAGGACAACAACAACAACAACAACAGCAGCAGCAGTGGGAAGCAGGGACGCCGCGGCTCTCACAAGACTATTACTGCGGAGCTAATTTGATCCTCTGATGCGCGTCACATTACGTCGCCGGGAAGCCTCGTTGAGCCTTGTTACTGCGGGGCGGGACGGCGGGGCGGCGCTCGTAATGGCGGTGATTAGGCCGTGGAGACGCTGTGGTGGGGAGCAGAGGCGCGGACATGTGAAAAAAGAGGCTGTCTTCATGATGCCGCGTTGAGGGTAATGGTGCCGCGCTGGACCGTAGCAGGAGGAGGAGGAGGAGGAGGAGGAGGAGGAGGAAGAAGAAGAAGAAGAAGAAGAAGAAGAAGAAGAAGAAGAAGAAGAAGAAGAAGAAGAAGAAGGAACTTGTGCCTAAAATTACGTGGAGAGAGAGAGAGAGAGAGAGAGAGAGAGAGAGAGAGAGAGAGAGAGAGAGAGAGAGAGAGAGAGAGAGAGAAACGTAGGAAGAAGAGAACGAGGAGGATGTGCTGGAGGTTGCGAAAAGCACTGAGGAATGAGAAGGAGGTAAATATAAGGGTGGAGGAAGTGGAGGAGGAGGAGGAGGAGGAGGAGGAGGAGGAGGAGGAGAAGGAGGAGGAGGAAAGCGACGTACCCGAACATCCCTTCCTTCTCATTGTCGTCCTTCCTCCTCCTCCTCCTTCCTCCTCCTCCTCCTCCTCCTCCTCCTCCTCCTCCTCCTCCTCCTCCTCCTCCCTAGTTCCCGTGTAGCTCAATTGAAAGAGAAGATCATTATTATGGCGGCAGGCAGCAGTTACCACGCCTGATTATTACTGTGTGTGTGTGTGTGTGTGTGTGTGTGTGTGTGTGTGTGTGTGTGTGTGTGTGTGTGTGTGTGTGTTTGCAAGCCTGTCCCTGCCTCTCGCCACCTCCTTCCTCGTGTTACTTGTGTTCTGTCAAACTCGCTGCTTTGGGGGACGTTAACTAAGCACAGTTAACTCTCACTAAGATTACACCTGTTCTTTTCCCCGCCCCATGCCACCCTGCCCCGCCCCGCCCCTTCCTTCCTTCCCGTCCCATCCCGTCCCAGATCAGTCCGCCCGCCTCGTAAGTCTTATGGACAGTGACCTTCAAAATTAAGTTCTCAAGCGCAGTACGGGTCGCCTTGCTGGACTGGGTAGAAGGTTGGGTGGGGCATGGCTGGGTGGGGTGGAGCTGGGTGAAGCGGGGAAGGCAAGAGAGGGGCAAAGGGTTGTGTGAGAGATGCCCAGTGTTATGCTGAAAAGTTACGGCCAAAGGGGAAGATCTTATAATTACAGTCTGGATTAACCGAGACTCCTTACCCCTTTGTTTCGCCCTTTCACCTCCCTTCCTCCTCCTCCTCCTCCTCCTCCTCCTCCTCCTCCTCCTCCTCCTCCTCCTACTCCGCCTTTTCCTGTACTATCCTGTCTCTCTTATTTGTAGCTAGTTAGAAGTAGTTACCAAACAGCCTCGAAAGGACAAAGAAGTCTGTTGCTTTTTGGCTTTCCTTTGTATTCCTCCTCCTCCTCCTCCTCCTCATTCTCATTCTCCTCCTCCTTTCTTCCATGTCTCTCCTACCCACTGTATTCTTAACCTTTTTCACTTCTCTTATGG
>NC_059291.1:6536686-6556686 GCF_017591435.1 Portunus trituberculatus
GGATGGGGAGGTGTGTGTGGATGTAGAAATGGAGGAGTGAGGGGGGATTGATGTGGGGAATGAAGAATGAAGGATGGAAAGAGTGAAGAAATTATAGAACAGGAAGGAGAAGGAAGTGCAACATAGGTGAATGAGAGAGAGAGAGAGAGAGAGAGAGAGAGAGAGAGAGAGAGAGAGAGAGAGAGAGAGAGAGAGAGTAGAATCGTAGGAGGAAGAGAACGAGGAGGATGTACTGGAGGTCACGAAAAGCACTGAGGAAAGAGAAGGAGGCAAATATAAGGCTGGGGGAAGTGAAGGAGGAGGAGCTACACGGGAACCAAGGAGGAGGAGGAGGAGGAGGAGGAGGAGGAGGAGGAGGAGGAGGAGGAGGAGAAAGAGAGAGAGAGAAGAATAGAAAAGCAGAAGAGGTTGAAGAGTTAAAAGAATGAAGAGAGATTAAAGTAAATAAGGAAATAAATCAATGAAATTGTGGAGAGGAATGAGTGGAGCAGGTGGTGGAAGGTGGATGCGAAGTGATGCTTGAACTAGTAACCATTAAGTCTTGTGTTTGGCATGACGGAGAATGAGAAGAATTGCTTGTTTGGACTTAAAAGGCAATGATGTAACTGAGAAGATCATTACCTCCTCCTTCTCCTCCTCGTCCTTCTCCTCCTCCTCCTCCTCCTCCTCCTCCTCCTCCTCCTCCACTGGCAATCCACAATGATAAGTCAACATTCTCATCGCTGTCATCCCTTCCTTCATCCATCATCCCTTTCACCCACTTCTCATACCTCTCCTCTTGTCACTCTTCCTCCACTCTTCACCCTGTCACCGTCTCCTCACCCCTGTCACCCCATCCTCACCCTTACTGAATCATATACTACCTTTTATCTCTTCAGTACCAGGACACGTTCTTATGATTCACTCTGCTTACTATTTGGCGATTTTATACAGCTTCAGAAACTCATGTAGGGATTTAAATAGTTGAGGATTCTGGCCAATAATCTTTTGACCACTATAGACCGTTCCTAATGTCAAAAAAATCGTCTAATCACACCAGAAGTTCATGATAAAATGTGTTATGAAGGGGTTAACCTTACCCATCACCCCTTTACTGCTGTCACCCCTAGGAGGATGTGTGTGGGGGGTGTGAGTGGTAGAGGTGACTTAGCTGGGAGGTTACTGGCCCCATCTTGTCGACTTTTTCTCCCCATCAACAACTGGGGAGAAGATGAAGCTGCATTCTTGCTTTACTACTCTGCTTTTATTTATTGGTCTCCGTTGCTATCATTATTTTATCATCAACTATCATTATCAACCATCGTCATCAACTATCACCGGTAACTATCTTCATTAATCCCTTCAGTACCAGGACTCGTTTTCATATTCATTCTGCGTACTATTTGGTGATTTTATACAGCTTCAGAAACTTATATGGTGATTAGAATAGTGAAGACTCTGGGTATTGCATTTCTGGCCAACATAGACCCTTCCTAATCTCAATAAAATCGTCTATACGGTTTGAGCTCCATCACGGTCCAACAGAAGAAAGACCAGCGTCACATCACATCACACATCTTCTTTTTCTCTCTTCATCTCTCCCTAGGCTCATCCCGTGGCTCTGTGTGCGTAATGGTGATGGATTTTGGGAATGGTGATGATGGTGATTAAGGGGTGTGTTTGCAGGCACGGGTCAGGCGGCTAAGAGAGGCTTTGTAGCTACACCAATCTACAGTAATGGTTTCCTCGGGGCGGTGTGATGAAGCAGTGTTTTGGTGAGGGATGGTTCTGTTGCCTCTTCTCGGTTCCTGTTTTATTTTCTTTCTTTTTTTTTATTTATTCTTTTTTTGGGGGAGTGGGTTTACTTAAGGGGCGGTTTTTTCGTTTTTTTTCTTTTGTCTTAGAGAGGAAATTAACTTTGCTTGCTTTCACATATAAATTCCTCTTGTTCTTCACTTCAAAGGAAAGTATTTTGTGTGTTTATGAATTATGGTTTAGTTGCTTCCTCTCGCTTTTCTCAACTATTTTTTTCCTCCTTTTTTTTTCTCACCTCAGGGACGACGAGTAGATTGCCTTTACTTGTTTTATACATAACTCCCCTGTTCTTTGCTTCCAATGTACTACTTTGTATGTTGAAGAATTATGATCTCCTGGCCTCACATCCTCTTCTACTCGCTTCAGGTTTTTTCCATTGCCTCAGGGACGAAATTCACTTTGCTTGCTCTGTATGTAACCTCTGTGATCTTTGCTGCCAAGGTGATCGTTTGTGTGTTATGAAGGGGCAGCAGACAGACAGGAAAAGCGGTACCAGAAGTCAAGGAGGAGGTGACGTGTACTTTTGCTTTACAATATATTAATCTCTTCAGTACTGGGACACATTTTTACCTTGAGATTTGTGTATGATTAGACCATTTTATTGACATTAGAAAAGGTCTATGGAGGTCAGAAAATGAATGGTCAGAACTTTCACTATTCTAATCCCCCACATAAGTTTCTGAACCTGTATAAAATCACCAAATAGTAAGCTGAATGAATATGAAAATGCGTCATGGTACTGAAGAGGTTAACCCCTTCAGTACCATGACGCATCTTCATATTGTGCGTACTATTTAGTGATTTTATGCAGCTTCAGAAACTTATGTGGGGTATTAGAATAGTGAAGACTCTGACCATTAATCTTCTGACCTCCATGCACCCTTTTCAATGTCAATAAAATCGTCTTATCACATCCAAAGCTAAAGGTAAAAATGCGTCCCAGTACTGTAGGAGTTAAGAATGAAGGCAGGACTGGAATGTGGGGAGGTGGCAGCATATGATTATTAAAGGAAGGCAGGTGTTGATATGGGGATAGACGGTAGATGATAGGAAGGAACTGAAGGAAAAAAAAAAATAAAAGAAAATATGAAAAAAATGAAACTAGTATGAAGGAAATTTAAAAGTGTCCCAGAAAAGGAAAACGAAAGAAAACGAAAGAAATGCATGAAAATAATAGAAACAAACTGGGACCAATGCAAATATGAAAAAAAAACTTATAAAAGAAAAGAAGAAAAGAAAAAGTCGAAACTCCACAGATATGGAAAAAAAAACTCAAACTTTACCCAAAAAATAAGCAAAAAAAAAAAAAAAATTAGACACAAACAGGAAAAGAAAAAAAGACAGAAACAGCCCAAAAAAGAAAAAAAAGAAAAAAAAAAAAAGAATGACATCGCAATAGAGACGAAATAGGCTGAGGGGGAGAGATAAAGAAAAGAGAAAAGAGAGACGAGGAGAGAAAAATGAGAGGGAGACAACTTGGAATGGATACCCTGCTACTTATCTTAATCTTAATCTTGACTTCACTTAATGGCTGTTGATAGGATGAAGGGATTTGACAATTGGCCCTGAAAAGTAGGAAGAGAGACAGAGAGAGAGAGAGAGAGAGGGGGAGAGTGCACATGGATGAAGAATGAAAAGTAAAAAATGAAGACTGCAGTGATAATAATAATAAAAAAAGAGAGTCTATGAAAGAACGAGAGAATAAACAAAGAAAGAGAAAGAAAGAGAGGGAGAAACGAAAGAGGGAGAGAAACTTGATGAAGAATGAAAAGTAAGGAAGGAAGATTGAAGTGATATGAATAAAAAAAAATGAGAGTGAGAAAACGAAGGAATAAGAGAAGAGAAGAGAGAGGAAAGTGAAGGAGAAGATAAGAACACCAACCAAGAGAGTAAGATATAGAAGAAAGGAAGAAGAAAAAAGGGATAAAAGAAAGAGAATGAAGGAGGAAAAAAATGCAACAGGAGAGGAAATAGATACAAGACGTAAAGGAAGAGATGAAGGAAAGAAGACCAATGAGAGAGAGAGAGAGAGAGAGAGAGAGAGAGAGAGAGAGAGAGAGAGAGAGAGAGAGAAGAGGAGACGATGGAAGAAATCAAGAAAGAGAGAGGAAGGGGAAGAAGAAAACACACGAAAGAATTGTGAGAAGAGGAAAGGATTGAGGAAATTGAGAAAGAAAGAGAAAAAATGCAGAATAAAAAATAACGAGAAACGAAGATGAAAGAGCGACACAGAAAAAAAAAAGAAGAGAAGGAGAGATAAGAGAATGAGAACCAGGGGGAGAAGTAAGACAAGAAACACAAATAAAAAAAAAAAGAAAAAGAAAATAAAGCAAACAGCAGGAGACTTTTTGACCCCAATGGATACTTTAAATAAAGAAAAATAAAGAGAAAATAAAGGATGTAGACAGGACAGGAAATTAAGGATTGGTGGACTACTAAGGAGGATGAGGATGAGGAGGAGGAGGAGGAGGAGGAGGAGGAGGAAGAAGAAGAAGAAGAGGAGGGTTTAACTGAATTGATCGAATATATATTCCACCTAATGCTGTTATTCTTTGACATTTTATAGATAATACACGAGTGAATTTTAATACAGTATAAAAGACTAGTACTAAGGAGGAAGAGGAAGAGGAAGAAGAGGAGGAGGAGGAGAAGAAGGAATACAAAGGAAAGCCAAACAGCAACAAATCTTTTCGTCCCCTGAAGGCTGTTTGGTAACTATACTAACTAGTTACATGGAAGAGAGACAGACAGAGGAGGAGGAGGAGGAGGAGGAGGAGGAGGAGGAGGAGGAGGAGGAGGAGGAGGAGGAGGAGGAGGAGGAGGAGGAAGGGATGGGGGTCTGATTCGAGGACGTGTCAATATGTGGAGCCTCGCGCAGGACTGTTGGTCTAATATTTGCCTTTGATAATCACCGCCTGGACTGAACGACGAGACTTCAACTCTTTCTCGACTCACCCGTCTCTCTCTCTCTCTCTCTCTCTCTCTCTCTCTCTCTCTCTCTCTCTCTATTTTCACTGCTTTCTGTTTATTTTTTCCACTGATTTGTATTATTACTATTATTATTATTATTATTATTATTATTATTATTATTATTATTATTATTATTTTTATTATTATTATTGTTGTTGTTGTTATTGTTGTTGTTGCTGTTGTTGCTGCTGTTGTTTTTGATGTAGTTGATGTCGTCATCATCATCATCATCGTCATCATCATCATCATCATCATCATCACAACAACATATTCTTTCCACTAATCACCTCAACACTTTGATCAACCTGAGACCACCACCACCACCACCACCACCACCACCAAAACATCACCTTCTCACCTGGCGGGGACTCATTACGGTGCACAAGTAATACGATATAAACTCTACAAACTCACGACACTTCAACACAAACCTGAGGGATACGCGTGCCTTTGGGAAGTGTGTGTGGGAGTGTGTGTTATCTCATAGAGAGAGTGAGAGTGTGAGGGTTGGGTGGGTGAGGGTGTGTCTGGAAGGTTTGCAGGGTGTTGCGTCACATTGGTAGTGATGAGGGGAGGGGTGGCAAGGATGGCGTGGTGCTGCGGGCGTGTGATAAGGAATGTGAGGCAGGATCAGTCAGCATCGGGTGGGGAGTGGCGAGGGGGTGGCCATGGGAAGCTCTCTCTCTGTGGCGGGGCAAGACGGATGACTGGCGTAGAGAGAGAGGGAGAGAGAGAGGGAGAGGGAGAGTGCAAGAGGAAGAGAGATGGAGAAAATTAGTGGAGATTATTCCCTCTTGGCAACTTGAGCGAGATAATATACGATCAACAGTACGGCTTACCGAGTTGTTGATGAATGTGAAGCGGCGGGGCGGGACAGGGCCAGAGCGGGGCGGGGCGGGGCAAGGAGACGAATGGGGTGCCGGCCTCCGAGATAACGCTCCGCAGGGAAGGGATGCGCCACGAGCCACCCAGACGCTGCGCCCTGATAACGAGGCTGCGGTTTGATTTGGGTGATCTAATTCATTACCCATAGAAGGCCTGGGCGCTGCGGGCTGAGGGGAGGTGCTGACTGACGGGGGCGCTGGTTGGGTGCGGTCGGGAAGAGGAAAGGAGAGGAGGGAGTAAAGAAATTATTATTGTTATTTTTTTATGTAAGAAGGAAAAAGTAGGCAAAAAATAAACGAATAATCCTTTCAATACTATGACGCGTTTCTATACTCATTATTCTTACTATGTATTTGGTGATTCTATACAGCTTCAGAAACTTACATGCGGATTGGAATAGTGAAGACTGTGGCCATTAATCTTCTGACCTCCATAGATCCTTCCCAATGTCAATAAAATCGTCTAATCACACCCAAAAACTCAAGGTAAAAATGCATTCCAGTACTGAAGGGGCTAAACAAAAAAGGCCCACTGAAATACTGGCCTCACATCTTTCAAACGAGTCATCTTTACAAACCCTGTCATTCTGCGGAGCTAAAGACTTGGCAGGGTTGTCATGGCAGGGTGTAATATGAGGCAGGTGATTTACAGGGTGGTTTGGATAGGTTGAGTGAGGAGATAGGATGTAAGATGATAGGGTGAGAGGTAGAGGTGAATATAGGGTGGTACCTTCAAGCTGGGTTGGTGTGTGTGGGTTTGTGTAGTAGATGTGAAGTAGCTTGGATTGGCTTGACTAGAAGGGGTTAACGTGAGGGCTTGGTTTTGCTGGATGGAGTTAGGAGTTGAGGTGGCTTGAAGGTTTATTGGGATAGGATGGGATAAAATGGGATAGGATGGGTTGGTATTAATTTACATCACCACCACCACTATTTCTACATTCAATATCACTCCTCCTCCTCCTCCTCCTCCTCCATTACCTGGCGCGGGTTAATCCATGAGTAGCTTCACTAGTCTCACCTTTACTTTTAATCAGCGCCGAGGGGACCCAAACACCGCCATTAATAACACCGGAGCGACGTGTAGTGGCGGCGCTCGGTGTGTGTGTGTGTGTGTGTGTGTGTGTGTGTGTGTGTGTGTGTGTGTGTGTGTATGGCTATTTACGAGAGTGTAATTCGGGGTGTTCTCTTTTATGTAGGCGCCATTATTCTTGTTGGTGCTCGTTGAGTTGATGTTCACTTTATGGAAAACAATGCAAATTTGATCAAGGTCGGGGCGTCTTTATGTGTATGTGTGTGTGTGTGTGTGTGTGTGTGTGTGTGTGTGTGTGTGTGTGTGTGTGTGTGTGTGTGTGTTATGCCTCCTTAGTAACGTTTTGTTTATAGCCGTGCCCAGCGTTACCCAGGCTGGTGTGTCTATCCGTGTGTCTGTCAGTCTGTGTGTCTGTGTGTCTATCTGTGTCTGTCAACCTCCATACCATTTCCCCAACAAAACACACTAACCAGTAACAAGACACCATACCATCCTTTCTTACTCCTCTTTTCCCCTCTTTCCCCTCACAAAACCACCCCTATAAATCCCTTCCTACATTCTGTCCCCTCGTGTCCATTCCCCATCACTCCCCATCGTCCCATCATGCCCTGGCAGTGACACCAACTAAGCGAGGCAGCGGCAGGGCGTCGTTCACACAGATTGGGCCCGCGACGCTTATAAATGATAATAACAGTACTGTGCGTGGTCATTAGGTCCCTTTTATCGTGTCCGGCGAGAGAGACGAGACTTGTCCAGACTAAACTAAACACCTTCCTCCTCCTCCTCCTCCTCCTCCTCCTCCTCCTCCTCCTCCTTTCGTGCTGTGTTGTGACGTGCTCCTCCTCCTTACGTACTTTATCCTTTTCTTTTTTTGCCCCTTGCTCTTCCTCCTCCTCCTCCTCCTCCTCCTCCTCCTCCTCCTCCTCCTCCTCCTCCTCCTCCTCCTCCTCCTCCTCCTCCTCCTCCTCCTCCTCCTCCTCCTCCTCCTCCTCTTCAGTCATCACGTCCACTTGCCACACGCTCATCTTGTTTACCTGTGTTGGGACTCTCAGATACACGCCCATCTTCCCACGCTCTACCTGTGTGTGTGTATGTGTGTGTGTGTGTGTGTGTGTGTGTGTGTGTGTGTGTGTGTGTGTGTGTGTGTGTGTGTGTGTGTGTGTGTGTGTGTGTGTGTGTGTATGTTATCCTCGTTGCTTGTTCCTGTACTTGCAACAACTTCACTTAGGCAAAAACTGAGTAAAAACTAACCATGCATAGATGTTCTGATGAGGAAGATATGGAAGAGGAGGAGGAGGAGGAGGAGGAGGAGGAGGAGGAGGAGGAGGAGGAGGAGGAGGAGGAGGAGGACGACGAGGAGGAAGTAGAGGAAGAGGAAGAAGAAGAAGAAGAAGAAGAAGAAGAAGAAGAAGAAGAAGAAGAAGAAAAGAAAAAAGAAGAACAAAAACAAGAACAAGAAAAACAACTAGAAGAAAAAGAAAAGAAGAAGATGATGAGGACGAGGAGAAGAAGGAAGAGGAACACGTAGGAACAAGAAAAAACATAGAGGATGATATAAGAAAACCACATCAGAGAGAGAGAGAGAGAGAGAGAGAGGTGGCAAGGTGGACTAGATGGATCATTATGCAAGGTGGAGGTGGAGGTGGGAATGTGAGAATTGTTGATGTGGAGATACTAATCAGTCTGGCCCTGTCCTGTGGTGGTGGTGGTGGTGGTTGTGATGGTGGTGGTGATTGTTGGTGGTGGTGGTGGTGGTGGTGATTGTTCATGGTGTTTGTTGATTTGTCCCTCCTCTTGTTTATTTATTTATCTGTTGTTTTTTTTCCTTCCTTGTGTGTGTCAAGTCGAGTTTGGGAAGTAAAAAAAAAAAAAGAGAGAGAAAATTAATGGTGTTGATTGCGTGAAGGTTGTCATGTGTTTATTTATTTGTCTGGGTGTTTGTTTTTTGGTGTTTTGGTGCTTATTGGGTGAGTTTTCCTTCTCTCTCTCTCTCTCTCTCTCTCTCTCTCTCTCTCTCTCTCTCTCTCTCTCTCTCTCTCTCTCTCTCTCTCTCTCTCTCTCTCGCTCGCTCGCTCGCTCTCTCTCTTCTCTTCTCTTCTCTTCTCTCTCTTCTCTTCTCTCTCTCCTTTCCTCTCGTCTCCTCTACCTTCCAACCTACCTACCTACTTCCTCTTGGCATCTTACATCCTCCTCCTCCTCCTCCTCCTCCTCCTCCTCCTCCTCCTCATCTGCATACCACCAGCACACATCTCTGCATATCTCCCACTCGTCACTGCGGGCCACCTCACAAGGCAGTCGTCCCTTCTACAGCCTCTTTATTCCTCTTATCTCGGCAGCACGTCATTCCCTTCACCAGTGTCTCCATTACCACTCCATATGCAAGCCTCGCCCCTGCCGCTAACTTCATTTACGTTACTCTCCCCCTTACTAACTAAACTCCCCGCTATTCATCTCTTCTTGCACCGTAGGGGGAGTTTTTATAAGGCCCCTCTCTACCTCTCTCCCTCTCTGACTCCCTCTGTGTGTCTTCCTCTCTCTTTCTCTTTCTCTCTCTCGTACTTCTTCAGTCCTCTACTACATCCCCCTAAGAGAGCCGTCGATATGTCTCCGCTGTTAAGTATCGCTGACAGCTTGGTCCGCCCCGCCGCTCCTTGGAGGTGTAGGGGTGGTGGTGGTGGTGGTGGTAGTGGTGGTGGTTATTTTTGTAGTTGTGGTTGTGTAACGAGAGGCGCTGCTACTACTACTACTACTACTACTACTACTACTACTACTACTACTACTACTACTACTACTACTACTACTACTACTACTACTACTACTACTACTACTCTGCTGTTCTCTCTCTCTCTCTCTCTCTCTCTCTCTCTCTCTCTCTCTCTCTCTCTCTCTCTCTCTCTCTCTCTCTCTCTCTCTCTCTCTCTCTCTCTCTCTCTCTCTCTCTCTCTCTTTCTTCCTTCCCTTTTCTTCCTCCTGTAGACTCTTACCCATGTCCCCTTTTAGTCTTTTACTCCTCCTTCCCTCCCTTTTCTCCTCCTCTTGTCTGCAGCCTTCTCTCAGCCTCCTTCCCCGTCTGATCTCTTCGTCTGGCTTTCCCTCCCACTGATTGCCTCCTCCCCGATACACTTCCCCTTTCTTACCTCAACACGTGGCGGTAGACGAGGGAATGGAGAGACTTAGGCTCGTTTTACACTGTTCTCTTCACTTTTATTGATTTCTTATTTGAATTTAGCGATAGAATTAGTAAATGTGAGAAAGAAGAAAGCTGAGTGTTTTTACATGTATAAATTATCGACTGCAGTAATTTTTGGAAGAGGTAATGTCGAAAATGCAATGGAAATTCACAGTAAATTCGTACATAAGATACAAAAGCTGTACTGTCACTTAATAGCAAGTACTATTTTTACCCTTTATAAGAAAAAAAAA
Organism: Portunus trituberculatus; assembly: GCF_017591435.1. Taxonomy (NCBI): domain Eukaryota; kingdom Metazoa; phylum Arthropoda; class Malacostraca; order Decapoda; family Portunidae; genus Portunus; species Portunus trituberculatus. Next base: position 6,546,788 of record NC_059291.1, read on the forward strand.
CATTTAATTAGTACATCCCCCCCAAATAATACACCAAATTAAAAAAAAAAAAGTATATATCAATCAGGCGCCTTGAAGTGCATTCCTGAGCCTTGTCGGTGTGGTTCTCCTGGCGCACCGATCACAGCTCCCCGGGGCCTGCAGCTGTCGCCTCTCCCTTCCCTGGACCTCCTCGCGCCACCCCTAGAGAGCCACAGAGCTGGTGAGGTGGTGGAGGCGAGGCAGAGGTCTGGGCACGGGCGGGTGGGCTGTCACACACTGCCCACCACTGCCCTCCCCTCCCTCCATGTTGTGACAGCTCGACCATTACATTGATACCAGCCACTTTTTACACTGTCCTCCTCCTCTTCTTCTTTGTGCTCCTTCTCCTCCTCCTCCTCCTCCTCCTCCTTCTCCTTTACCTCCTCCTTTGCTGCAACTCTCCTCTTCTTACTTCATATATTCTTTTCTTTTCATACGCTTCTTCCTATTCTCGCTTTATTCTCCTCACCTGGTTGTCCTTGTCCTGTCTTCTCTTCTTCGTTATCTAGTTTATTTCTTCATCTCCCTTCTTCTCCTTCTTCTCCTTCTCCTTTATCTCTTCTTCCTCGTTCACTCTTTCATATTATTTTGCTTCTCACCTGATTCTCATTCTCGTATCTTCTTCTTCCTTCACATGGCACATCTGTTGCGTCACTTCTTATTCTCCCTCTTCTTCTTTCTTCTCCTCCTCCTCCTCCTCCTCCTCCTCCTCCTCTTCGTGTGACATCGTCCAGCGCGCATTGATATGTAGATGCGCCGCGCCCCTGAGACCAGCGGGACCTTAGGCTGACGTACACACACACACACACACACACACACACACACACACACACACACACACACACACACACACACACACACACACACACACACACACACACACACACACACACGAGGCATGTAAGTTATGTGTTTATGTGCTTCTTGTGCATTCATTCCTCTCTCTCTCTCTCTCTCTCTCTCTCTCTCTCTCTCTCTCTCTCTCTCTCTCTCTCTCTCTCTCTCTCTCTCTCTCTCTCTCTCTCTCTCTCTCTCTCTCTCTCTCTCTCTCTCTCTCTCTCTCTCTCTCTCTCATGTTCATTCCTTCCTTCCTGTCAGGCTTACTTTGCTTACATGTAGGAGGAGGAGGAGGAGGAGGAGGAGGAGGAAGAAGAGATGAAGAACAAAGGTCAGAAGAAACAGGAACAGGCAGAGGTGTAAGAGTAGAAGGAAGAGGAGGAGGAAGAGAGGGTGGGCAAAAGGTGAAGAAGATGGAGAGAGGGAGGAGAAGGAGGAGGAGGAGGAGGAGCAGGAGGAGGAGGAGGAGGAGAAGAAGGAGGAGGAGGAGGAGTAGGAGAGTGAGACTAAACATGGAAGGACGAGGCAGGTTGGAGGCTGAATATATGTTAAGATTGTGTCTAGGCCGAGAAGGAATAGAGGAAGAGCTGGAGGAGGAGGAGGAGGAGGAGGAGGAGGAGGAGGAGGAGGAGGAGATCGTAAGAATTTTCTGCTATTGTTACTAAAGCTGTTGTTTTTAATTTTATTATTATTATTATTATTATTATTATTATTATTATTATTATTATTATTATTATTATTACTTGTTTTCAGTGCTGTTTTGTGATTAAACTTTCTTAGAAGTTTATTTTACTATTAAAGGAGAAAAGCAACCTTCATTTAACTCTCTCTCTCTCTCTCTCTCTCTCTCTCTCTCTCTCTCTCTCTCTCTCTCTCTCTCTCTCTCTCTCACAAACTGTTACCAGACTCATCAAAGTTTTGAGTCTCGTGGGAAAGAAACCGAAAGAGAGAGAGAGAGAGAGAGAGAGAGAGAGAGAGAGAGAGAGAGAGAGAATGTGTGTGTGAGTGTTCCGGTGTGGCAGGGGACGGCGCGAGGCGTGACGGGGCTGTAAAAAGAAAGAGCGGTTGGAGTATCTGGTGTATTTGAGGTGTTTCATATTTTTAGAAGGCTGTTTAAGTGTGTTCCTCATCCAAGAAGGCTTATGAAGATGTGTTTGCTGTGTTTGGGCGTGTTTCATGTATTTACGTACCTTGTAATGAATACTTAGAGGTGTTGAATGACTTGACGTGTGTGTGGAGTGTAAACCTTACTGTGAGGTGTTTTAACCCCTACAGTACTGGGACACATTTTTTTCACCTTGAGATTTATGTACGATTAGACCATTTCAATGACATTAGGAAGAGTCTGTGAAGGTCAGAAGATTAATGGCCACAGTCTTCACTATTTATATCCCCTACATGAGTTTCTGAAGCTGTATAAAATCACCAAATAGTAAGCAGAATTAATATGAAAACACGTCATAGTAGTGAAGGAGTTACGTGGTTTGGTATATCAATTACTGTTATTTTAGTCTTCAGGAGGCTGTATATGTAAATTTCAGGTATTTCGAGGCTTCTACATACGTGTTTGAGATGTTTGGTAGCTTGTAGAGGAGTGTATAAGGGAATGGTACTTGTTGGGATGTGTTTAGGTGTTTCAGGGATAATTAGTTCTGTAACGGCTATGTATGGTATGATGAGCCTTGTATTAGTGTATTGAGCCGCAGGAAGGAGTGTTGAGGTGTTAATGGGTATAATGGAAGAGTTGAAGTGTGTTTTGGTGTGTAGGTTAATTGCTAAGGGTGTTCTGGGTATCATGTGTTAGTGAGGGATGATTTGAGTGTAGGATCTTAAGTGTTGGTGTTTGTTTTGGGGTGTCCATGGGGTGTATGGGCCTCTAGGGGAGTGTGTGTTGGTGTAGGAGAAAGACTCGTGCTCAGGTATGCTTTGTTTTCTAGCTATCACTGTTTTTTTCAAAGGCCACAGAGATGATTAGCCCATGTCCCAAAAGTGCTTCTCCTGTTATTAGTGCAGAAATGTTAATCTGCATGTCATTAGAACCTTAAAAACACGCATTGTATCACCTAACTTATATTCAGAAGCGATATGCTCTCTTGCTATTAATTTTCGAAGGCCATAGGGATGATTAGCCGGATCTCGAAAGTGTTTCTCCTGTTATTAATCTGTCACTAGAACCTTAAAAACACCCTTTCTATCACTTAACTTGTATTCAGAAACGCTTTGTTCTTTACTACCACTGTTTTCAAAGACCACAGAGATGATTAGCCGGGGTCCCAAAAGTGTTTCTCCTGTTATTAGTGTAGAAATGTTGTTAATCTGTCACTAGAGCCATAAAAAGACCATTTTGTATCAAGAAAAGTTTTGCCCTTTCACTACAACTGTTTTCAAAGGACGCAGGGATTGTTAACCGCGTTCTAGAGAGTGTTTCTCATGTAAATAATGTGGAAGTGTTGTTAATCTGTCACCAAACCCATAAAACATCTTGAAAAACCCTCTGTGTGCCATTCTAACTACATAAAGTCCTTTGGAGGTAGTGGCGGTGTGGCGAAGTGCTTCAGAGTATGGCCCTTTAAACTCTCGTTGCGGGGAAGTGCAGGGAGAACACACGGTAAGGACGCCACACTCTTAATGTTGACTCACAAATACAAACCAAATAGCAGGTGACACTTGCATTACCTTCCTTCTCTCTCTCTCTCTCTCTCTCTCTCTCTCTCTCTCTCTCACTTATAATTTTCTATCTTCTATATTTTTGTTCCTTACCTCTCTCCTTTTTCCTTTCCTCTCCTTGCTTGATCCTCGTACTCCTCTACTCTCTACTCTCTCTCTCTCTCTCTCTCTCTCTCTCTCTCTCTCTCTCTCTCTCTCTCTCTCTCTCTCTCTCTCTCTCTCTCTCTTAAGTAAAAGCAGTAGTACTTATCACCTAAAGATGTGGCAGCTACTTCCTGCTACTTATTGCTCCTCCTCCTCCTCCTCCTCCTCCTCCTCCTCCTCCTCCTCCTCCTCCTCCTCCTCCTCCTCCTCCTCCTCCTCCTCCTCCTCCTCCTCCTCCTCCAAGACGAGCTAAGAGGTGAGGGAGAAGTTGAAGAAGGAAGTTTGGTGATACTCAGAGCCCTTTTTGCCACAACAAATCCTCTTATTTTCGGGAATCACCTGGGTGTGTTTCGCGGCGGAGCTTATGGTGGTGTGTGGGAGAGGGAGAGGGAGAGGGAGAGGGAGAGGGAGGGAGAGACAGAGGGAAGTCGTATCTTTATTAAAACGACGTAGGTGTGTCTTCACTTGTCGTAGCAAAGGTTGAGTTAGTGCAGCGTTGTGTGTGTGTGTGTGTGTGTGTGTGTGTGTGTGTGTGTGTGTAATAAACAGGTGATTTATTATATGTACATGAAAACTACGTACGTACATGTGTGTCTGATTTAGTTTATCACACACACACACACACACACACACACACACACACACACACACACACACACACACACACACACACCACACCAATACCAAGAAGAGGAAATGGATGTGATGAGCTTACGACCAACAAGAGAGAGAGAGAGAGAGAGAGAGAGAGAGAGAGAGAGAGAGAGAGAGAGAGAGAGAGAGGTGCATGCTTTACCTGTATCGTCACTAAGGTGTTCTGTCACTGTCTTCTTTGACGCCTCACTTCCTCCCCACCTGCTCCCGCCTCCTCCTCCTCCTCCTCCTCCTCCTCCTCCTCCTCCTCCTCCTCCTCCTCCTCCTCCTCCTTCTCGTCTTCTTTGAATTCTTCCTCACTTCCTCCACACATGCTCACATCTACACTTCAAGTTTTTCTTCTTTCCTTCCTCCCCACCTCCTCCGCTCCTCCTCCCCACCTCCTCCCCATCTCCTCCATCCTCGTCTTGTTACTCCCCGCCTCCTCCTTGCTTCCTCCTTGCCTTTACATTCTTCACAACTTCATTCCCCACCTCTTCTCTCTCTCTCGCTCTCTCTCGCTCTCTCTCGCTCTCTCTCGCTCTCTCTCTCTCTCTCTCTCTCTCTCCTTCTCCTTCTCTTCTTCTTCTTCTTCTTCTTCTTCTTCTTCTTCTTCTTCTTCTTCTTCTTCTTCTTCTTCTTCTTCTTCTTCTTCTTCTTCTTATTATTATTATTATTTCTTCTTCTTCTTCTTCTTCTTCTTCGTCGTCGTCTTTCTTCTTTTCCTTTTTGTTCTTGTTCTTGTTCTTGTTGTTGTTCTTCTTCTTGTTCTTCTTCTTGTTCTTGTTCTTGTTCTTCTTGTTCCTTCTTCTTCTTGTTCCTCTACTTCTTTTCTTCTTCTTCTTCTTCTTCTTCTTCTTCTTCTTCTTCTTCTTCTTCTTCTTCTTCTTCTGCCTCAATTCTTCCTCATTTGTTTACCTATTTTGTCCTACATCCTCCCCATCAACACCTCCCCAACTCTCTCTCTCTCTCTCTCTCTCTCTCTCTCTCTCTCTCTCTCTCTCTCTCTCTCTCTCTCTCTCTCTCTCTCTCACCATCATCCATCACTCTCTGTATTCTTGCCAACAACGGGAGCTCGGAAAAAGGAAAATAAAAGTGGAGGCAGGAGGTAAAAATGAAATAAATAAACAGTGGCGCGTGACACCTAACCATTACCTGCAGGAGGAGGCTAATTAGCGCGCCGATGAGCCGCTCTGGGGGGAAAAAATAAAGAGAAGCAAAGGAAAAACAGAATGAGTAAAGAGGATGATGGTAAAAGACTGAGGGTAAAATATTCAGAGGCTAAATGGTGCTAAATCTTCTTTTTGTGGATGGTTGGGTGGGTGGGTGGTGGGTATGTGGGTGGGGTGAAGGGTGGATGGGTGATGGGGTGGGTTATTGTGGTTGTGTGTTGTGTGGTGTGGTGCTTAGATCTTGTGGTGTGGTGTGGTGTGTTGTTAGTGGTGGTGGTGTGTGTGTGTGTGTGTGTGTGTGTGTGTGTGTGTGTGTTGTTAGTGGTGGTGGTTCATTTTTCAGTATATATATATATATATATATATATATATATATATATATATATATATATATATATATATATATATATATATATATATATATTCGTATGCCTCTCCAATAACTTTTATTCCTACTAAGGTAAAAAGAAGCAAAAACCATATTGAATTTACTTCTATTTATCTTTATTTCTTTCGTATGCCTCTTTTTATAGTCGTGACTATTGCTGAACTAAACTAACTTATCTCTGCGCCAGTCGACACACAGTTACACTAAAGTAAAAAGAAACAAAATTGAACACCGTATTGACTTTACTTCTATTTGCAGACTCGATATGCACGTTTCTCTTTCTTTTTTTCTCTCTTGGCTTGCGTGACTTCTGTGCTCGCGTTATCCTAATCTTGACCTGTTTTCCTGCTCACGTCAAGAAAATGAGAAGGAGGAAAAAGAAATTGTAAACTCCATTTTGTAAACCACACTAATAATTACACGAGAATAAGAAAGGTTTAGTGTTGCAGTGATGGCTGATGGTAGATTAGGTTAAGTCAGGTTAGGTCTGATCAGGTTAGGTTAGGTTAGGGTAGGTTGAGTCAAGGCAGGTTAAGTTAGAGTAAGGTTTATATATATTACGTTAACCCCTTGAGTACCATGACGCTTTTCCATACTCATTCTGCTTTACTGTTTGGTGATTTTATACAACTTCAGAAACTTATATGGGGGATCAAAATAGTGAAGACTGTGGCCATTAATCTTCTGACCTCCATAAACCTTTCCTAGTGTCAACAAAATGGTTCAATAGTACACAAATCTCAAGGTAAAAATGTGTTCCAGTAGTGAAGGGGTTAAGTCAGGTTGGGTTTCGCGGCGACCAATAACAGTTTCGTCAAGTAAGGTTAAGTTAGATGAAACTCGATGACTCCCTTTATAAGTTAGATTAGATTAAGTTAGACGCCCAAGATCAGTTAAGTCAGATTAGATCACGTTGGAGTATATGACATCGATGGGAAAAAAAGGTTAGATTAGATTACGTTACATGACAACCTCGCCTCGATCAGTCTTTTTAACCCCTTCAGTACTGGGACGGATTTTTACTATGAGTTTGGGCATGATTAGACGATTTTATATACATTAGGAGGAGTTTATGAAGCTCAGGAGATTAATAGCCAGAATCTTCACTGCTTTACTCCCCCACATAAGTTTCTAAAGCTATATCAAATCACCAGATAATAAGCAGAATGAATATGAAAACGTGTCTTGGTACTAAAGAGGTTAAGGTGGGTCAGGCAGGCAAGATAAGGGACGCATTTTTACCATGAGTTTGGGGCATGATTAGACGATTTTATATATATTAGGAAGAGTTCATGAGCTCAGAAAATTAATAGCCAGAGTCTTCACTGTTTTAATCCCTCACATAAGTTTCTGAAGCTATATCAAATCACCAGATAATAAGCAGAATGAATATGAAACCGTGTCTTGGTACTGAAGAGGTGAAGGTGGGTCAGGCAGGCGAGATAAGGTTACGTGATACTTTGCAACCGTAATGAGGCAAAACATTATAGAGATCACGTGACGATGAAATGCACTTAGTCATGCACAGGCAAACCACACGGGCCGGCGGCGGTGAAGGGAAGCACTTAATGAGACGTGTGGTGGCGGCTCATAACAGACATCAGGTGAAGTGCTGCAAGATTGATCGGGGAAAAATATAGAGTGAAAAAATCCCGCATTGTCTTGTGTAATCTTAAACGATAAGCACCCAGACGCTTTTTTATATTCATTCTGCTTACTATTTGGTGATTTTATACAGCTTCAGAAACTCAAGTGGGGGATTAAGATAGTGAAAACTGTGGCCATTAATCTTCTAACCTCCATAGATCCTTCCTAATGTCAGTAAAATGGTCTTATCGAACACAAATCTCAAGGTAAAAATGTGTCTCAATATTGAAGGGGTTCATGAGAGGAAAAGTTACACATATGAGAGAATACTATGAGGTTGAACAGGTAAAGGTGTAAAAATGATAGTTAACCTTATACTCTCGCGACTGTGTGAAGGGGAATATAAGTGAGATTAATTAATACACATATATCCTTTAGTGAACGAAAAACCATGACTGAAACTTACTTAAAACAAAGAAAAATAATAAAAATAACCTACGTAGATTGAAAAGAAAAAGAAAAAAGTATGAAGAAATAGACAAACCACCATTGAAAAAACAAAGAAAAATAAATGAAAAATAACCACGTAGATCGAAAAAAGAAAGAGAAAAATATAGAAACACACAAACCATTCCTGAAATAAATAAAAACATGATATAGAAACAGACAAAACACGACTGAAATAACACATGAACTTTCTAAAAACAAAGAAAAAGAAGAGAAAATAACCACGTAGATCGAAAAAAAAAAATATATATAGAAATACACACACCACGACTGAAATAACACAAAAACTTTCCAAAATAAAGAAAAAAGCAAAATTACCCATATAGATCGTCAAAAAGAAAAAAAAAATAGAAAAAGACAAACCAACATTGAAATAATGGACAAACTTACCAAAAAATAAGAAAAAGAATTGAAAAGTACCCACGTAGATCGAGAAAGAAAGAAAAAATATAGAAAAGACAAACCTACATCGAAAAAAACACAAGCTTACCAAAATCAAGAAGAAAAAATATCCAAACAACCCACGTAAATCCAGTGATGAGTGAAACACGTATAGAAATAGAGGAGAGGGAAGTGCATTATAGTTTCCAGCATCTTAGCACCGTGACTGCAGCCTGGGCGCGAGAAACGGTGACTCGCCTGAAGTTGTGTTGCATCGTCAGCAGCCGCGCCACACCGCTCATCTCGCGGGGACATAAGTTTGCAGCACCAGCGGGAGGAGAAGCTGGAGGAGGAGCAGGAGGAGGACAAGGAGTAGGAGGAGTAAGATCAAGTGGAGGAAAGGAAGGAGCGGGGAGGAGAAGTAGAGGAGGATGAGAGGAAGGAAGAAGAAAAAGGAAGAAGAACGAAGATGATGAAGAATACGAAGAGGAAGAGGAAAAGGATAGTGGAGAGAGAGATAGAAATAAAGAGATAGAGATAGATAGATAAATAGACAGAGAGAGAGAGAGAGAGAGAGAGAGAGAGAGAGAGAGAGAGAGAGAGAGAGAGAGAGAGAGAGAGACAGAAATAACCACACAGACAAATATATAAACAAGAAAATAAAAAAATAATACAGGCAGATATGAAAAACGAACCCAAACTAAAATAATTGGAAAAAGAGAAAAGAATAAAAAGGAATAAGACAAAAACTGAAAAAAGAAAACCTGAACGAACGAGACGAACGAAACGAAAAGAAAATATAACTTAAAGATAGGAGAGAGAGAGAGAGAGAGAGAGAGAGAGAGAGAGAGAGAGAGAGAGAGAGAGAGAGAGAAGAAAAACGACCGATGAAAGCGTCCGGATCGAAACTTGAGAGGAACTGGAGGAAAGTTTAATCCGTTCTTGTGTTCGCGGCGTCCCAGCAAGGGTTGTGAGCGCCGCCGGACAGAGAGCGGACTCAGCGGCGGTCCCTCATGCACTCCCTGCCCGTGTGACGCCTGAAGGAGCGGCTGAAGGAGGCGAAGGTGGAGGAGGAAGAAGGATGGATGGAAGGAATGACTGAAGGAGGCGAAGGAAGAGGAGGAAGAAGGATGGATGGAAGGAATGGCTGAAAGAGGCGAAGGAGGTAAAAAGAAGGAAGAAGGATGGAAAGGAAGGAGTAGGAGGAAGGAGGCGAAGGAGGAGGAGGAAGAGATGGAAGAAGTATGGAAGGAAGGAATCGCTGAAGGAGGCGAAAGAAGAATAAAAAGAGGAGGAAGAAGGATGGAAGGAAGGAGTAGGAGAAAGGAGGCAAAGAAGGAGAAGGAAGAGATGGAAGAAGGACAGAAGGAAGGAATAGGAGGAAAGAGGCGAAGAAGGAGAAGGAAGAGATGGAAGAAGGACAGAAGGAAGGAATAGGAGGAAGGAGGCGAAGAAGGAGGAGGAAGAGATGGAAGAAGGATAGAAGGAAGGAGCAACTGAAGGAGACGAAGGAAGAGGAAGAGGTGGAAGAAGGATGGTAGGAAGTAGTAGGAGGAAAGAGG
>NC_059291.1:6561686-6584186 GCF_017591435.1 Portunus trituberculatus
GTTGTGCTGCAGAATTAAGAGTAAAAGTCTATAATAATATGCAGCTTACGTACTATACATGCCTCCTCCTCCTCCTCCTTTTCCTCTTCCTCCTCCTCCTCCTTCTCCTCCTCCTCCTCCTCTTCCTCCTCCTCCTCCTCCTCCTCCTCCTCCTCCTTCTATAATATTGATGCAGCTTACGTACTCTATATCCTCCTCCTCCTCCTCCTCCTCCTCCTCCTCCTCCTCCTCCTCCTCCTCCTCCTCCTCCTCCTCCTCTTTAGTGGGGCTTGTATGTGGGTAACGTGCCCTAAACACACATCCCAACACCCTTTCTCCTCCTCCTCCTCCTCCTCCTCCTCCTCCTCCTCCTCCTCCTCCTCCTTCGGCAGTGCATGTAAGCCGCCACACACTAGCAACCCACACCTTATACTACCCATGTTCCATTCCACCACCACCACCACCACCACCACCACCACCACCACCACCACCACCACCACCGCCACCGCCACCTGCTGTAGCCGCGGGACAGAACTTAGCTCATGCCAATAATTCTGAAACCCGATCCTGAAGTAACAAGGCAAGACGGGCTGCCGCTCATGCTCCTGCCGGTCCTCCTCCTCCTCCTCCTCCTCCTCCTCCTCCTCCTCCTCCTCCTCCTCCTCCTCCTCCTGCTTCCCTTGGACCGGTTTCTTTGTTTTGACTCGGGAGCATTTTAACCTCCCTGACAAACCGGCCCTTTTTTTCAACTCTCCTTTTTTTTAATACGCGCGATAAGTCAGATGGTGAATATTCGGTTTTCTTGTCACTCATTATCAGAAGTATTTACAGCGTGGCTATTAAGATGCGCCAGATATGAGGCGATAAAACATGGACACTGGCGGCAAGGAGGGAGTGAGAGAGTGTGAGCTGCAGTACAGGAACCATCGAGGCTGTGAAGGGAAGGAAAGTGTGGGTGGGGATGTTAGAGTACTCTGATTTGTTGAAGAGAAAGAGGAAGAGAGAGAGAGAGGGAGAGAGAAGAAAGGGCGGGATTGGTGGGAGTGTTATGGTACTCTGATGTGTTGGAGAGAGAGAAAGAGAGACAGGGAAGAGAGGAAGTGTGGTATTTCAATAGGGGTATTGAGGATTGGAAGTCCAGTAGAGTGTGAGAGAGAGAGAGAGAGAGAGAGAGAGAGAGAGAGGGTGGTATTTCAGAAGAGGTATCGAGAATTGAAGTTCAGTGCAGTGTGAGGGAAAGAATAGGAGAGATTGTACTGCCTAAACAGCTTATAACAGTTTTTCTTACCAGTGTTTTTCATCCCATAATCCTCCGCCTTTCCATCACCTCCAGTGCGGAAAATTGTAGCTGAAAAAGATGTAATCCGATCTTCCAATATAATAACAGTAATGCAATGGCGCAGTAAAGGAAAGGTAAGGTGATATTGATGGAATATCTGACAGGTGTAACTAGTTCAGGTTTGCTCCCTCACTGAAATAAAATCAAAATAATGTACTGAGTCTGTAATATTTGCTTTTACTGATATTATTTTTATTTTTCTAAGCTTCTCCATAGTAAAGGAAAGGTAAGGAGATTTTAATGGAATATCTCACAGGTGTTAGTTAGTTCAGGTTTGCTCGCTCACTGAAACAAAACCAGACTGATGCATTGAGTCTTATTACTTTTTACTGTTGTTATTTTTACTTTTCTAAGCTTCTCCACAGTAAAGGAAAGGTAAGGTGATGTTGATAGAAAGTCCCGCAGGTGTTAGTTAGTTAGTTCAGGTTTGCTTGTCCACTAAAATAAAACCAAAACTGATGTACTGAGTTTTATTAGTTTTTACTGTTATCTTTATTTTTCTAATGTTCTCCACAGTAAAGGAAAGGAAAGGTGATAATATTGGAAAGTCTCAGGTTTGCTCGCTCACTGAAATAAAACCAAAACTAATGCATTGAGTTTTATTAGCTTTTACTGTTATTTTTTTATTTTTCTAAGCTTCTCCGTTAGTTTGCGAATAATATCCCGCTTAATTAGTGGTGTCAGGTTTGAATTCTGTCCTTAATTAAGCCAATCAATTCAAACCCGACACAAATCTTTTAAAATTATTCATTCATTCAAGGCTGCGAGAGAGAGAAAAAAAAATAGATGAATATTGTAAGTTTTTCCTTCTCTCATTAATCCTGGCGATGATGGACAAGAATGCCTGAATGATATCTGGTTTCCTCCGTGCATTAAGAAACATGTAAAAAATTCATAAATTCCTCGTCACAGCTCGTTGCGCCTCCACAGAATCGTTCGCCATTACTGCTGGCCATAATTTCTTGCGCATTGGTGGAGTAAAGCAAGAAATCTGCTCCCTCATGCACGTCTGTGTGGTTTGCCTTTATGAATAAGTGAATAAATGAATCAAAATATATACTGGCTGATACATGATCGCCTTTTTACATCCCACGAAAGAAGACGTACAGGTATAATGGGATCAATTTGAGGGAGAAGGAAGGAAAAAATGACAAGGAGAGAATAGGGAAAAAAAAACAAGCTCGTTAGTATAAAACTTCGATTAGTTAGTGAATGAAGCCGTGCATGTCCGAGCGATCCTGTTCCCTAAATAATGAGTGAACAGATGGTTAGGCAGTGGTGCTGGTGGTGGTGGTCAGGGTGAGAGGGACTAAACAATATCAATAACAAAACAACAACAACAACAACAACAACAACAAAGAAAACCAACCAAACAGCAAAAACAACAATGCCAACAACAACAGCAACATATAACAAAACAATAATACTGATAATAACAACAACAACAACAACAACAACAACAACAACAACAAAGAAAACTACACAAACAACAACAACAATGGCAACAACAACAACAACAACAACAACAACAACAACAACAATGGCAACAACAACAATAAAACCATAATAAAACCATAACAACAACAACAACAACAACAACAACAACAACAACAACAACAACAACAACAACGAAAACATCAGGACAACGAAAGCACCAATAAAGAATAGCACAAACAACAACAATAACATCAACAACAACAACAACAACAACAACAGCGCCATTAATACGCATCTGCTGCATTCCTCTTCATAAAAGTGAATTAAATACAACAAGACAATTACCACACTGACGCAACTGACATTTTCCTCGGGGCAAAAAAAAAAAAAAAAAAAAAAAGAAGAAGACAAAAAAATAAAAGAAAATAGCAAGAACTCCAGTAATCCACACCGCCGACAGAATAATAATAGCAATAATAATAATAATAATAATAATAACAATGATAATGATAATAGTGACAATAGCAGTAGTAATTCTTAGTTTTCTAGTCATATTACAAGAGTCCCAAGAGCTGATTCCTAAATTCCTAAACCTTAACAAACTCTTCTAAATATTTATGATAACTAAGGTTCCAAATATTCCTAGTTCATTCCTATTACGTTTAACTCAATGCTCATAACACTCCAAACAAACTGTGTCACTTTGGTTAGGTTAGATTAGATTAACCCCTTCAATACTGAGATGAGACGCATTATTACCTTGATTTTTGGGTGTGTTTTGACTACATTATTGGTGTTACGAAGAATATATGGAGGTCAAAAGATTAATGGCCACAGGCTTCGCTATTTTAACCCCCCACGTGAGTTTCTGAAGCTGTATAAAATCACCAAATAGTCACCAGAATGAATATGAACTGTAATTAGACCATTTTATTGGCATTAGGAAGGATCTATGGAGGTCTGAAGATTGATAGCCAGTCTTCACTATTTTCATCCCCCACGTGAGTTTCTGAAGGTGTATAGAATCACCAGAATGAATATGGAAACGCGTCATGATACTGAAGAGTTAAATTATATTAGATTGGGTTTTGTTAGGTTAAGTAGGGTTAGGTTAGGTTAAGTTAGGTAAGGTTAGGTTTAAGTTTAAGTTAGGTTAGTTAGCTTAGGTTAGTCTTCATTTTCTACTCATTAGGTGTCCAGCCACTAAGTCTCTCGTCCTTGGATCTTCGTGGCCGGCCTCCCACACTCCCGCCCGTCAGGTTAATGAGTGTCCCCACCGCGGCCAGTCTTGGGTTTCCCGCACCGCCAGATCAAACACATTAAGTCACGTGTGTTCGCCCTTTATGGCTGCCTGTCTAATGGCCCAGGCGCGGGTCACTCAGGCACCGATGAACCCTCGTGACCTGGGGCGCGGCGGCTCTTCTTTAGGGACGACTGTGTGGGGGGGAAAAAAAGGTGGATGGACACGAGAACTGGAAAGGAATTGATTGGTAAAAGAGAGAAGGAACCCTGACGAAGGAAAAGAATTTGAAGAGTATTGAAGGAAAATGATGATTGAAAAGAGGTAGGACTGGAAAACAATGGATGTGGGAAGAAAATTGATAAAAGGGGAAAATGACAAAGACTGGAAAAGAATGGAAGTAGAAGGAAGTTTGGTTAAGAAAGTAAAAAATGACAAAAGAATAAAATAATGATGAGAGCATTGAAAAAAAGTACATCGTAATGATTAAAAAAAAAACTAGTAGAAGAACTGGAAAAGAATGGAAGTGGGAGGAAAATTGATAGAGAGAAAAAAAAGTGACAAAAGAAAAGAATGGTGAGAATATTGGAAAGTGGATGATTAGTAAAGAGAGTGAAAACTGACAAAAGGAATAAAATGGGAAGAGTATTGAAAAAGTAGATGATAATGATTTAGAAGTGATAGAAAAAAAAAAAGGTGGAGAATATGAGACTATTGGTGAAATGGCAGGAAAGTTGGGAACGAATGGGGAATGAAGAGGATTGAAAAGTGGAAGAGAGAGAGAGAGAGAGAGAGAGAGAGAGAGAGAGAGAGAGAGAGAGAGAGAGAGAGAGAGAAACAGGCATGAGGTTGAAAGTAAGTCTGTCAGATGTTTTGCAAAGGAAAGGAGAGAGAGAAGTAGAAGGAAGGAGAGATAGGAGAAAAAAAAGGAGTGGCAGAGGAGGAGGAGGAGGAGGAGGACGACGAAATTGGGGTGAAACTTTGAAGTGATATTAAGAAACAGAGGAAGAGGAGAAGGAAGAGAAAAAACACCGATAAACATAGTAAATAGAAAGAATAAGACAGAAAGTGATAATGTGGATAAGAAAGATTAAGCAAAAATGTTAGAAAAAAATAGAATAAAGAAATGAATGAAAATAAGTAAGGAATTGAAACACGCACACAAAAATAAGAGTACAAAGTTTAAAGGGATTCCAGAGAGAGAGAGAGAGAGAGAGAGAGAGAGAGAGAGAGAGAGAGAGAGAGAGAGAGAGAGAGCAAAACATAATTTTACTCCAGGACTCCACGACACCAACTTCACTTCACTTTTCCTCCTCCTCCTCCTCTTCCTCCTTCTCCTCCTCCTCCTTGTCACTTCTTCGGCAGTAGGAATCTTAAACTCACGCTGCTTGAGGACGGAAAGGAGGAGGAAGAAGGAAGAGGAAGAGGAGGACACGGACAAGGAACACCCATCTCTCTCCTCCTCCTCCTCCTCCTCCTCCTCCAGGGTGGTCCCAGCGGGCGGGCGGGAGAGGTCAGGGCCAGGGTGTGGGTGTCCATATTGGGCGCCCACCAAGGGACCCGAACCCAAATATATCTTGTTTGAGTACAGTCAGACTTTAAGGAAGAGGAGGAGAAGGGGGAGGAAGGAAGGAAGGAAAGAAAAGAAGTTGTGGTGGTAGTAGTAGTAGTAGCAGTAGAAGAAAAAGAAGAAGGAGAAGAAGAAGAAGAAGAAGAAGAAGAAGAAGAAGAAGAAGAAAAGAAGAAAAAATATTACGAAAAAGAAAAAAATGAAAAAAAGAGAAGAAAATAACATATCTATTGGTGGTTATGACAGTATGTATGGGAGGAGGAGGAGGAGGAGGAGAAGAAGAAGAAGAAGAAGAAGAAGAAGAAGAAGAAGAAGAAGAAGAAGAAGAAGAAAAGAAAAAAAAACAAGAAGAAGAGGAGGAGAAAGAGAAGATGGAGGAGAAGGTGGTAGTGGTAATGGTGTGGTGTTGTGGTGGTGGTGGTGGTGATGGTGGTGGTAGTGGCTTGCTTGGACAAGAGATAATCATCAAGAAAAGAAAAGAAATGTCAATGTCAATGTGTGTGTGTGTGTGTGTGTGTGTGTGTGTGTGTGTGTGTGTGTGTGTGTGTGTGTGTGTGTGTGTGTGACCAACCAACCTCCTGCTGGTGCCTTCAATCACTCTTGTCTCGAGTAGATTAACTTTTTTTTTTTTTTTTTTCTTTTTTTCATGTAGAGAGGTGGGTGGTGGGGGGGGGAGAATGGTGAGGGAGGGGGGCGTTAGGACGAGATTGGAATATTTCTGTTATTGTTTTTTTTTATTCATTCAGTCTGTCAATCTCTCTCTCTCTCTCTCTCTCTCTCTCTCTCTCTCTCTCTCTCTCTCTCTCTCTCTCTCTCTCTCTCTCGTCTCGTCTCGTTTCTTCTTTTCATCTTCTTTCCTCTCTTTTTCCTCTTTCTTCTTCTTTTCCTCCCTCTTTCCTTGCTTCTTTAGTTTACCTTTTCATATTCTTCCCTTTCGTCTCATGTCTTTTTGTTCATTTCCTTGTTTATCGTTGTTTTTCTACATAATGTTTGATTTTTTATTGACTTTTTGCATTTTTTTTTTCTTCATTTTCCTTTTTCTTATCTTTTATTTGACATATTTATTATTTGTTTGTGTGTTGTAATAATCTCGTTTATATTTTCTTTCCATCCATTTTGCTGTGTGTGTGTGTGTGTGTGTGTGTGTGTGTGTGTGTGTGTGTGTGTGTGTGTGTGTGTGTGTGTGTTAATGGAGTGGTTGCTTCATTTACCCTTTTGTTTATTTGTTTGTGTTAACGTGTGTTGTTTGTTTGCTTGTTTTGTTTATCTTGAATTGAATCGATGTGACAGCACGAGAACCTTTTGACTCTCTCTCTCTCTCTCTCTCTCTCTCTCTCTCTCTCTCTCTCTCTCTCTCTCTCCTTCCTTCCTTCCTTCCTTCCTTCCTTCCTTCCTTCCTTCTTTCTTTTCCCCTTCCTTCTTCCTTCATTCATATTCTTTCCTCCACCTTCCCTCACTCTTCCTCATTCTTTCTCTTCTCTCTCTTCCCTTCATTCATATCTTTCTCTCCTCTCCTTCTCCTTTCCATCCGTCACCCTTTATTCGCTCTTCCTCCTCTCTCCCCTTTATTTAGGTCTATCCGTCTCTCTTTTTTTCATTTTTTCTTTTTTCTCTTTTTTTTCTCTGATCCGATTTCTCCCTCTCTGTTTCTCCTGTTTCTCTTCCTCTTTACTCTCATTTCTCTTTGTAATGCTTCTTTCTCTCTCTCTCTCTCTCTCTCTCTCTCTCTCTCTCTCTCTCTCTCTCTCTCTCTCTCTCTCTCTCTCTCTCTCTCTCTCTCTTACTTCTCTTTTCCTTCTTTTTCATCGTTATCTTTCTTCTCTTTTCTTTAACCTCTTCCCTTTTCCATTTACTCTCTTACTTCCCTCTTCTATATTTTTCCCTCTATTTCCTTTTCTGCTTCCTCATCATTCACGTTTCCCATTCTCTCTTTCTCTTTTCTTCCTCTCATCTCTCCCATCATCTTCCATTCCTTGCTTTCATTCCCTCATCGCTCTTATCCTCCCTCTTTTCTCATTCTTTTCTCCTCCTCTTCCTCTGCACCTCCATATCCTTCTTTTCCTTCCTCATCTTTACTCTTCCCACATTCCCCTTTTCTCTCTCTCCCCTCCCATCATTCCCCTCCCACATTTTCTGACTAACCGCCTCCCCCCAAACCTCCTCTTTCCTTCCGGCATAATCAGCGAACTCGTAAAAAAAGCGCTCCTCACTCCCAGGGCGCCGCGTCCCTCGTGTGTGTTCAGTTAATTGGCACGGAGACACCCGCGGCAGGAACGGAACGGCGCGACCCTCCGGCTGGTGCGCTACTGACGGAGGGAAGAGTCGGAGATAGTGATAGAATGTGGTGGAGGTAAACAGATAAAGAAGTAGGAATGCTGAATATCTCTCTCTCTCTCTCTCTCTCTCTCTCTCTCTCTCTCTCTCTCTCTCTCTCTCTTTCTCTTTCTCTTTCTCTTTTATTCATTCACTATATCATTTCACTGACTTTTTTCACTCCCTCACTCAAAGAATAAAATATAAACAGACTAAAAATCACGAACATTGACTGACTCTCTTTCCCACTCACTCACACACTCATTTGCTCACTCTCGCATTAAAATTCCCTTCCTATGCACTTCCTCTATTAGTGGTCTGGTCACGTTAGTTTAGGTCAGGTTAGGTTAAGTAGGGGCAGATTAGGTTGTATTATGTTCGATCAAAGTAGGTTAGGTTAGGTTAGATCAAGTTAGAGAGAGGATTCAGTTCTCGTCCTTATTTTCTGCTCCCTCGCCATGCCAGCCAGCCAGCCAGCCAGCGTGCCACACCTGCGCTACCTGTTGACTGGTGACAGGTGCACCAGACCGCGTCCCATTAGAGTGTTTCATCCCATGGTGCTGTGACGCTGTGACGGGAGAGGCACGTCACCCTAAGACTGTATGTGTGTGTGTGTGTGTGTGTGTGTGTGTGTGTGTGTGTGTGTGTGTGTGTGTGTGTTTGGCAGGGACATTTATGTGTGTTTGTTAGGGAGGTGTGGCCAGAGAGAGAGAGAGAGAGAGAGAGAGAGAGAGAGAGGTACAACATAGCAATCAGTCTTGCAGTCAGAGGTTTAAAGTTGCACCGAATTTTGCCGGGACAAACTGACTGCCCAAAGTTACACCCTTGCATTATACACACGTGCTTCTTTTTACTTTATTTGTTTACCTTACACACACACACACACACACACACACACACACACACACACACACACACACACACACACACACACACACACACACACACACACACAAGTAAAATCATATGGGTATTGCAATGCATACATGATGTGTTTGTTTGTTTGTTTATTTGCTTTCGTGTGTATGAGAAACAGAGAGAGAGAGAGAGAGAGAGAGAGAGAGAGAGAGAGAGAGAGAGAGAGAGAGAGAGAGAGGTCTTATGGTATTGGTACTGAGGTGACTGTGGTCGTGGTGTGAGGGTAGAGGACTATGGCTGGCGTGTTCGTGGTGTGGTCGTGGTGGTCATGGCGGTGCTGGTGCTGTGGTCGTAGTGAAACAGTCAGTGGTCAGTGGTGTGTGAGTTCTGTGGCTCCGATGAGATGAGTCGTGTGGTGTGTTGTCGTGCTTGCTGTAGACACATTTGTAGTATTAATAGTGGCCGTGTTATCGTCAACATTATAGCCCGTATTCTGAAACGCTTTGCTCTCTCACCATCACTGCTTTCCTAAGGCTGTTGTTGAAGATACTGGTGTTTTTAAGTGTATTTTTATGGTTCTAGTGATGGATTGGCATGATTTCTAGTTTATTATAAGGCGAAACTGTCTTGAAAACCCTGCTAGCTGTTTCTGTCGCCTTGGAAAATTGTCTCTCTTGAAAACCCGCTTAGTTGTTTTAGGGACCTTGTGTTAGTGAGAGGGGAAGGAGTTTCTGAGTATGGGTGTATAAATCATGTGGTGTTGTAATCCATATAGTACGGTTCCTGAACTTTCTTGTCATACTGTAGGAATTGTAAAAAAAAAATCCGAATGACACAAGACAAAATGAGTTTAGTCTTAAAAAAAAAAAAAAAAAACTAATGAGATTTAAAAAAAGAGAAATTGAAAAGAGTTAGTTCTCAAAATGGAGAAATAAATGAAGGGAATAAACTCAATAATCAGGAGGTTAGTGTTGGGTCAGTAAGGAGTTTTTAAAGAGGAATTGACAAGTTTAAGGATAGGATGATGATAGGTGGAGAGTTGACAAGCTTAAGGATAGGGTGATGGTAGGTGGAGAATTGACAAGTTTAAGAATAGCGTGATGATAGGTGGAGAATTGACAAGTTTAAGGATAGGATGATGGTAGGTGGAGAGTTGACAAGTTTAAAAGAATAGAGTGATGACAGGTGGAAATAGGTAGCCACTAGTGGATGTTTTATGTAGAACCATCCACGTGTAGACCTGAGTTTTGCAGCGTCCCTTGTATCCTCACGCTTCTCATGTTTCTCAGTGGTGGCATTCTTTTTCATATGTAAGAGGAAAAAACTGGCCAAGGACAACAAAAGGAGTACACACAAAAGCCCACTTAGTTACTAGTCCTCATGCAGGTCCGAGAGAGTTAGCCAGAGGAAATGGATGATTGCAAATGAGTAAAAAAAAAAAAAAAAAAAAAAAAAAAGAAAAGAAAAATCTGACCTTATCCTGCTCTACTTTCCATCCTTCCTTGGTGGCCTTAGCGTCCCTTCTGCGGTGTGTTCCTGGCGTGGTGGTGGAGCTCCTCGCGGGACACCACCACCACCACCACCATCACTCCCACCTTGCCCTCGGTACCCACTCACATTAGTCCCTGTGGTTTGGACTTTCCCTTCAAGATATATTTGGGTTAGGAAGGAACTGACAGAGAGATCCTTTTACTCATCCCATGGCACACTGGCCCCGACCTCCCGCCCCTCTCTGCGGCGTGGGGTGCGTGAGGCGAGGAGGCACAGGTGTGGGCGTGCACAGACAAGCTCTTGACGTAAAAGGGCGTTGATTAGACGTGGTGCTTCATGTGGGTGTGAAATGAGACACGTTAAGAAATGCAGAAAAGGTAGTGGGTGAGGGTGGAGGTTAAGAGAGAGAGAGAGAGAGAGAGAGAGAGAGAGAGAGAGAGAGAGAGAGAGAGAGAGAGATTTCCATACCCGTTCAAGGAGGTGCAACTAACAATACCACTCACGATGTAGGTGGAGGGAAAATAAGCCTCATTTTTCCACGTAATGAGGATCAGAAGGTATAAGGAAAAACCTAATGGCAGGAGGAGGAGGAGGAGGAGGAGGAGGAGGAGGAGGAGGAGGAGAAGGATAAACAAACTTAACCATTACTTAAAAAAAAATGAGAAAACGGAGAACAAGAGAGACAGAGCAAGGCGTGAGAGAGAGAGAGAGAGAGAGAGAGAGAGAGAGAGAGAGAGAGAGAAAAAGCAAAACACAAAAGAATACACACACACACACACACACACACACACACACACATAGTAAATAATCTAACACACACCCCCCATCGTGAATATAGAAACATGAATGGGGGAATCCTGCATTAGTATCAGGAAGGCACGGGAAGATTCCAGCGTGCCTGCGTTCCTGTGGGTTTGCGTGGGCGGTGACAGGTCCCTTGAGGCATGAGCGGTGCGTGAGGGTGGTGTTAGGAAGGGCGGGGCGGAGCGGGACGGGCGGGGAAGGGCAGGGCGGGGCGAGAGACATGTGACTAAGGCGGGCAGGTGACGGAATGAACCTCGATTGGATTCTTATCTTAGTGGGAGTAGAGAGAGAGAGAGAGAGAGAGAGAGAGAGAGAGAGAGAGAGAGACACTACATCCCTTACTAGTGTTTTGATAGTAATAAGTAGGATAAGTTATTTTATGTATATATTTCCCTGCTTTTTGTATATTTTTGAGACAGGCTTTTTAAATACCAACATAAAAAAAACGTGTTCCTTTAAGCCCCTGTAAATTAGTTTAAATAAAGAGAGAGAGAGAGAGAGAGAGAGAGAGAGATTAACAAAAGCTACAGTAATTTGTCCATTAGAAAAAAAATAGTGTATCTTTATCATTACGTCTTCTCTTTTTTTCCTGCTTTTTTTTTTTTTTTTCCTGCGTTGAAGGTGAACTGCGACGGTTCTGCGCTTCATAGAGACAGTAACAAAAGCTACAGTTATTACCCACTTAGAGAAAATATTAGTCTATCTTTTATCATGCCGTCGTCTCTTTCTCCTGTGTTGAGACTCTAATGCTTTGATTCTGTGCTTCCACTCGCCCTTAACCCCTTCAGTACCATGACACGTTTCCGTATTCATTCTGTTTACTATTTAGTGATTTTATACAGCTTCAGAAACGTACGTGAGGGGACTCAAATCGTGAAGACTCTAGCCATTAATCTTCTGACCTCCATAGACCCTCCCTAATGTCAATAAAATGGTCTAATCGTACACAAATCTCAAGGTGAAAAATGTGTCCCAGTACTGAAGGGGTTGATAAAAGCAGTGACGTGTTGTGCAGGGTAAAGAATGAAGGAAGGAAAATCTTTGCCAGTGTCTGAGTAAATAATTAGATACCCATGTACAGCTGCCCTCTTGCCATCAGCTTTCTCCTCCACCAACACCACTCCCTCGGGCACCCCAGGCCACACACACTAACACACACACGCAAGTCACCGCCGGCACGCACACGCACACACAGACACACGCACGCGCACAACCATTAGTTAGTTTAGCAGGTTAAGTACTTTTTTTATCAGTCGTAGGTTTGTGTGTGTGTGTGTGTGTACATAGATACATACATTCGTGAATAGAGAAAGAGAATATCGTTCTTTATTTTTTTATCTTCCTGTTCTTTTTTTTCATTTTTCATTCCTTATTTCTTATTTCTTATCATTTTTTATTTTTATTTTACTTTTATTTTAACAAAGAAGTTGCGATAGGGCGGAGAACGAAAAAATGTGTGTGTGTGTGTGTGTGTGTGTGTGTGTGTGTGTGTGTCGAGGAGGTAATCGTGTTTGCGCGACACCTGTATTTGGCTGAGGGACGGGCGCCTCATAAAGATAGTGAGGGCAATCTTGTTTACCTGAGGATGACCACCACCACCACCACCACCACCACCACCACCACCACCACCACCACCACCACTACCTTCCCCTTGCATGGCTCTTGTCTATTAAGGTAACACACAGGTAAGGCTAAACATCCTCCATAGGAAAAGGTACTCCCACTCCTCCCCCTTCTCCCTCTTCACCCCTCCTTCCCTAGACACACAGGTGGAGGAGTCGAGGAAATAAATGTATATATGTGTGTGTGGAGGTTTTGGTGGAGCCTTATCCGGGGGAGTGTGATCAGGGTGGAGGTGGAGGAGGACCTTGTAGGGGTGAGCAAACACGCCATTGTCACCCACGCCCTCACCGCGCACACCTGCCCGACCGCCCACGCCTTCCCCCTCTTATTCCCTTCCTCTCCCCCTCCTCTCTCTTCACAATGTCCCCTTTCTATTTTCTTCTCTGTCTTTCTTTTGTTCTTTTGTTCTTGTGACATATTTTCTTATCGTGTTTCCTCGTTTTGTTTCTCATTTTTCCTTGAGTGTACATTGGTGTGTTCTCTCTCTCTCTCTCTCTCTCTCTCTCTCTCTCTCTCTCTCTCTCTCTCTCTCTCTCTCTCTCTCTCGTGCATTTTTTTTTACATTAATCAAAATGAAGGATATTGTTGCAAAATGAAGAAAGCAACCTTATTAACACACACACACACACACACACACACACACACACACACACACACACACACACACACACACATTCCAGGACTCGTACCATTACTTCTTTCCCTGGACGTTCCTAAGAGAGAGAGAGAGAGAGAGAGAGAGAGAGAGAGATAACTTGTCTGTGTTGCCTTCAGGACGTATTCTCATTATTTAGTTTGCGTCAGAAAACCCACATTTACCTCTCTCTTCCTCTCCTCTCTCCACTTCTCTTCGACTCTTCCTCCTCCTCCTCCTCCTCCTCCTCCTCCTTTATCGTCGCTTTCTTCTCTTCCTTTTCATTATTATCCTTCGCCTCCTTCTTCTTCTCTTCCTTCACCTCCTGTACTTCTTTCTTCTCCTCCTATTACTTTTCCTCCTCTTCTTTCTACTCCTCCTCCTCCTCCTCTTCCTCCTCCATCGTCTCTTTCTTCTACTCTTATTTTTCCTCCTCCACCTCATTCTTCGCCTCCTCTTCCTTTTCCTCCTGCCTTTCTTTCTTTTCCTCCTCTTATTTTCCTCCTCCACCTCTTTCTTCTCCTCCTCTTACTTTTCTTTCATTCACCTCCTTATTCTCCTCCTCCTCCTCCTCCTCCTCCTCCTCCTCCGTCGCCGCCTTCGTCACCGTAAGTTCAGTGGCCTCATTAAAAGCTTGATCACTCCCTCCATCTCAGACGCTTTGGGGAATGCTTATCTCAAACCTCTTTTTTAAACCCTCTTTTTTTAATCTTTTTAGTACGCAACTTGGAGGAACGGAAATGTATATAGAAGTGTCTTGTGTGTGTGTGTGTGTGTGTGTGTGTGTGTGTGTGTGTGTGTGTCTGTCCCCGTCCAATTATCATTACGTGAATTTTCTCCTAACAAAGTGACAGCAAAAAACCATCGATCATCGTCCATCTCGCTGCAAAGATTTATTGGCCATCACTGAGACCTGCTTGCTAAATCATTTGCTGCGAGCGCCGAGGCTTTATTTTATTTTTTTTCTATCTACTTTTGTTTTTTACTTGACATCATTGCATCTAGCGTGTGTGTGTGTGTGTGTGTGTGTGTTTGTGTGTGTGTTCCAGATAGCTTCCACCAAGTCTCCCTGGAGCTGCTTACTTTCTTATTCGTGCAGCTGGAGACACAAAGGGGCAGTAGATCTCAAGCAACAGCAGGTGAGGGAGATACGGAGGGAGAAGGGAGGGAGGGAGGCACAGGTACGCACAGGTGAAGGGACGTGGCGTCTGTACTCATCTTTGTCTCTTGAAACCTTAGGGCAGATTATTTTACACAAGAGAATGAAGAAGAAAGTACTATTTAGACAAAATCACTTCATCGCCACTGTCACAACTCGTTAAGGGCCTCGCCAAGATTTCATTTACCTGGTCTTTGAGTGGCTGAACACCTGCGCCGCGTGGATGTGTGGGTGAGTAAGTCTTGCTCAGGTGGAGGCGCCGGGGAAGCATGCACGCCTCTCTCCACCCCACCACCGCCGTCGCCCCAGGAGGTTTATGTTTTATCAGACAGGCTCGTTAGGTGAAGAAATATTTATAAACAAAACGAGATTCGCGGTTAAATGGAACATGTTATTTTGACTTAAGATTGCACGGTGTTGTGGTTTATGTTATGTGCGCCTAAATGTTCCTCTGGAGTGGTCGAGTTTAATTTCGTTCCCCGCATCAAGTCAGGGCAGGGACGGCAGGACGTGGAGATTGAAGGAACTAAGGGTGGAAAAAACTCAAATCCGACAAATCTGCATGTAAACTCTCAGGTAAATTTTCAGCCCCAGCAGCACGTGTCCGGCATGCAGTGTGGCGGGCTCCGGTGCTGCTTGTGGTATCTAGGTATGAAGGAGGCACGTTTTGAATTAGTATGTGTGTGTGTGTGTGTGTGTGTGTGTGTGTGTGTGTGTGTGTGTCTGTGTGTGTGTGCGCGCACCAGTCCCTACCACTTTGACAGTCTGCATAAAAAGTGAGACAATCAACACAAATATTCGCGCATATAATGAATTTCGCTCAAGGTAAATCAGGTCACATCAAGTTTTCTCCTCGTCTAGTGAAACCCCCGCTGTCTTATATCTTGTGTCTCGTGTCTTGCGTCTTGTGTGTCTTTTCTTCACATCATTCTTAAAACCATAAAGTTATTATCATTACCTGCCTTCCTGCTCCCTTCCCTCCCCTCCTCCTTCCCTAACCCTTCAGTACCAGGACATGTTTTTATATTTATTGTGCTTATTATTTTGGAGATTTTATACAGCTTAAGAAACTTATGTGGGGATTAAAATTGTGAATACTCTGGCCATTAATCTTCTGACCTCCATAGACCCTTCCTGATGTAAATGAAATGGTCTAATCACACCCAAAACTCAAGGTTGAAATGCGTCCCAGTACTGAAGAGGTTAATATTACACTAGTGTACCAGAACAACATTGAAAAACAGGAACACACGAACAGCTTCACAAAAGACATTTAAGCTCGTATTCTCAAACGCTTCTGTGCTTCACCTCCACTATTTCAAAATGCTTTATTTAAATTTACACGAGTTTAATGGTGTTTTTTTTTATAGTTCTAGAGGCAGAGTGACAAGATTTCTACATTATTAACCGGAGAAACACTTGAAAACCCCGCTAATCATCTCTGTGGCCCTTGCAGATAGTCGTGGTGAGAGAGCAAAGCGTTTCTAAATACGGACCTTTTCCTCACCAGATCATTCTTAAAACCATGAAGTTTATATCATTATCTTCCCTTCTCTTCCCTCCCCATCCCTCCTCCTTCCCTTCCCTTCCTTCCCCATCCCTCTCCATCCCTCCTTCTTCCCTCCCCCGTCTCTAATATCACACTAGTCTCCTTTGAATCACCAGAACAACATTTATCTGCCCTGCGGTGCGTGTTTCAATCTAGCGATATGACACCCATGAATCAGCGAGGTAATGGCCACGTCATGCACCGAATTAAGATGGAGCAGGGAAGTGAAATGTTCTATCCAGTCTCCTTTGCATTTATTTATTCACTCTAGTACAAGGCTGGTATGGTGCATGTCGAAGGTTTTTTTTTTTTTATTTATTTATCTTATGTAGGAGGAACGCCAGACAAGGGCAACAAGATTATAAGAAAAGGAATAAAAGAGAAGCCCCACTGAGGTACCGGTCCCCAAACAGAGTCAAAAGCGGTAGTCAAAAATGAAAGGATAAGTGTCTTGTGATATTAAGTTGGTTAGAGTGATGGCGTGGTGTGTGGTGAAGGGAAGGCGAAGGTGGTGATGAATTGTTTGTTAGTCGCAGTGGTAATAGTAATAACAACATAACGTATGACAGAGTAGGAAAGGTTAAGGAAGATTGATTGATTGATTGATTTTTACTGCTATCGGTAAAACTTAACCTCTTCAGTACTGGGACGCATTTTTACCATGAGATTTGTTTACGATTAGACGATTTTATATACAGTTGGAAGGCTTTATGGAGTCAGAAGATTAATGCATAGAGTCTTCACTATTTAAACCCCCACATAAATTTCTGAAGCTATATAAAATCGCCAAATAGTAAGCAGAATGAATATGGAAACGCGTCATGGTACTGAAGGGGTTAAACATGAAACGCATATTGTACACACACATTTATATAACACCTAAGTCTGCCATGCCATAAATGACTCCCTAGCAGACATAATGTTACAATAATATGGCGTGAAGAGATGAAGAGAAACAATATAATTTTCAGTGTCTCTAATGATGATGAGAGAACGGAGAGGTGGAAAAAGATGATGAACGAATAGAGAAGACATGGCTGCACTATTTATAATGATAGATTAGAGCACAGTATAGAGGAACGGTAGAGTTAGTAATGGTGACGAGGAGACAGAGAGAATTGATGATAATGATACAGAATAAAAACTTGATAATCATAAAAGAAAAAAGAGAATAGGAAGAGTGTGTAGAGATGGAGAAGGTGGAAAGATAGGAGGATGGCAGTGGATAATGACAGTGTAGTGAGGTGGAGAGAAGAGGGAAAGAAACTGGATAAAGTGATGGGGAATGTGGAGAGGAGGTGGAGGATGGGTGGCTGAAACCTTTCCCAGTGCAGTCATTTGTTCACCTTGCTCAACATTCCCTCTTTGTTTTCCCTTCCCTCACTGCCACACCTCTACCTTGCATACCTGTCTTTCCCTCCTCCTCCTCCTCCTCCTCCTCCTCCTCCTCCTCCTCCTCCTCCTCCTCCTCCTCCTCCTCCATCGTTACCTACCTGTCCCTCTTCCTCGCTTCCCTCTTTATTCGTTTGTTTTTCTCTCTTCCTTTCCTCTGTCCTTTTCTCTTCCACTCAACCTTATTTTTTTCCTTTCCCGACAGAGAGAGAGAGAGAGAGAGAGAGAGAGAGAGAGAGAGAGAGAGAGAGAGAGAGAGATTACAACACAACACACGGCAAGGCTTCTTTGTAAATTAATTTCTTCTCCTCACTCTTCTTGTTGGTAATTAGAGACAGTTTTACCCAAGTTGTTATTTTATTGTGTGTGTGTGTGTGTGTGTGTGTGTGTGTGTGTGTGTGTGTGTGTGTGTGTGTGTGTGTGTGTGTGTGTGCAGGTGCATTTTCTTTGTTTGCCAGTATTTCTTGACTAGGTGCGGTGCGTTCTCTCTCTCTCTCTCTCTCTCTCTCTCTCTCTCTCTCTCTCTCTCTCTCTCTCTCTCTCTCATTGCGCATTCATGTGTGTTGTCTTAATGCACCGAGTTTCGTATTCATACATAGGATTTTCTTTTTCCTCCTCCTCCTCCTCCTCCTACTACTACTACTACTACTACTACTACTACTACTACTACTACTACTACTACTAAACATCTATTTCCTCTTTCTCCTCATACTATCCTATTTTTTTTCCATCTTTTTTTTCTTTCACCTACCATTCATAATCACAATAGCTTTCATCCATCACCCTTCACACACACACACACACACACACACACACACACACACACTATGAGCACGCCAGCCAGCCAGCCATCCAGTCTTACCCTTCCATCCTCCAACCATGTAGCAGTATTTATTTAGGTGGTTCAAGGTGGTTAAGCGCCGCCCAAATTATTCCACAGCAAAGGAAAAGGAAAGTAATCACTCATTTTGCTCCTTTACTCTGAAGATCATCTTGATATTTCCCACTCCTCCTCCCCACACCGTAACCCTCTCCCCCTTTCCTCCCCTCTCCCCTCGTCTTCCTATTTTTCCCTCTCTCTCTCTCCCTCTCTTGACCCTTCTTCCCCCTTCCCTCTCTCTCTCTCTCCCTTCGTCTTCCTATTTTTTCCCCCACTCTCTTTACTCACTCCTTTTAGAGACACGGCAAGGCGGCGAATTACTTACCCCACCCCCCTTTCCCTCCTCCCCTCCTTCCCTTCCCTCCCTCCTGTCTTGAATTATTCCGTAGTACACCGTAGCGTCTTCTGGGTCGACGAGGGACGGGAGGGAAGGGATGGAGGAAGGAAGGAGGGAAGGCAGGAGAGAGGGAGGGAAGGAGGGAGGGAAGAAAACGAGGACTGTTGCTTATGTTTGGGTGTATTCTGCGTGCGTGTGTGTGTGTGTGTGAACAAGAGAGAGAGAGAGAGAGAGAGAGAGAGAGAGAGAAATTAAACTGTTGAATAAAAGTGAGACAATAAGAAAGACAAAATACGACTAATATGGAGGAAGCTTGGGAAATATTGAGAGAGAGAGAGAGAGAGAGAGAGAGAGAGAGAGAGAGAGAGAGAGAGAGAGACTAGTATAATCACTGAGAATATGCAAAGTACACACACACACACACACACACACACACACACACACACACACACACACACACACACACACACACACACACAGATTTTGCGAGGTGTTCTGTCCCTAAACTCTTTTTTCTCACACAAATGGACGCCGCGTGTGCAACAAAAATATATATATATAAAAAAAAAAGAGAAAGAGAGAGAAAAAAAATTGAAAATGCTCACCTGACGCGCCGGCCCTGGGAAAAAAGAGTAAAAATTCAAAAACCATAAAGTTTTCGGGGCGATCTGATACGCACGAGTTGTTGTTGTTGTTTACACACACACACACACACACACACACACACACACACACACACACACACACACACACACACACACACACACACACACACACAGGTGATATTTGTGCTGCTGATTTTTGGGTCTGTGGTTAGCATACACTGTAAAAAAATCAGCGATACGGAGACAAGCACTGCAGTCACGCTCCTTTACTTACACCCTCGTACTTTCTTTCCCTTACATCAACATCCAGACTGCTCCCTTATCGTCATTACAAGGAGGAACTGTCATATAAAGCATTGTACTTTGGCTTGTATGCGAAAGAAATGCTGTTCCTTCAATTGGCAAGGCTGCAAGAATGTGAGTGAGTCAGTTGCATTGTTGTGAATCAACGAGAACGGCAGGAACGTACACCATGAAACCTGTTGGTCTATAACGACGCGGGAAGGAGGAATTCAACAGCGACGGCGGTCCTCACTTGGATAAAACCTCCCTGACTTTCGACATGGCGTTTTGTGTTCCACCGGAGGGCACGTCGGGGAAGTGTTTTATGGCGAGCAAGTCCAATCCCATCCGTCACCCTGGAGGAATGCTTCAAGAAAGTATTAGTTCCTCACTTCCTTACTTCGTTCCTTCGTCCACGATTCCGAGTGTGGCGTGAATTTAAACCCCTTTATTACCATGACGCTTTTCCATATTCATTCTGCTTACTATTTGGTGATTTTATAAAGCTTCGGAAACTCATGTGGGGGTTAAAATAGTGAAGACTCAGCTTATTAATATTTTGATCTCCATAGACCCTTTAAAATGTAAATAAACTCGTCTAATCGTACAAAAAAAGTCGAGGTAAAAATGCGTCTCAGTATTGAAGGGGTTAAAGAAAGTATTAGTTGCTCAGTCCTCCTTCCTTCGTCCACCACTCCCAGTACGGCGTAAATTTCAACCCCTTCAGTACCGTGACGCTTTTCCATATTCATTCTGCTTACTGTTAGGTGATTTTATACGGCCTCAGAAACATGTGGGGGTTAAAATAGTGAAGACTCAGCCCATTAATATTCTGACCTTCCATAGAGCCTTCCTAATGTCAGTAAAATCGTCTAATCATACTCAAAACTCATGGTAAAAAATGCGTCTCCTGGTACTGAAAGAGTTAAAGAGGTGAGGAGAGGAGGAGGAGGAGGAGGGTGAGCGAGCTGCCGTGCACCTCAGACATGTTCCCGCAGCGCCCCCACATAAAGGGCAGTGGTACACCTTTATTATTAAAGGAAAAGTTACGATTAATAAAGCCACGCAATCTATTGGCACTGGTTGACTCGCGGCATTGTGGCGAGGATTGAGAGTTAGTGTTGATCGTCCGTAACAGAGATGTTTGATGCACGAGCCACCCCTGCCCTGCCCTGCCACCCGCCCGCCCTGCCACCAGCCATGCCACAAGCCTGCCTTGCTGCTGGGGTGAGAGAGAGAGAGAGAGAGAGAGAGAGAGAGAGAGAGAGATTACACACACACACACACACACACACACACACACACACACACACACACACACATTCAAATACAGACAGGTAGATAGATAGAAACGGGTACGAACGCCAAAGGCAACAAGGCAGACAAACAGATACACAAGCAAAGAGGCCGCTAGACGCTGATACCAAGTTCAACAGTAGAGAGAGAGAGAGAGAGAGAGAGAGAGAGAGAGAGAGAGAGAGAGAGAGAGAGATAATAAAATACAGAGGGCATAAAAGATGTTGGCATTAATGACTGTAAGAGATATTAAAAGGGAGAAAAGTAAAGTGGACAGGAAGAAAAATAACAGTGCTAATGGTGTGTGTGTGTGTGTGTGTGTGTGTGTGTGTGTGTGTGTGTGTGTGTGTGTGTGTGTGGCATGTCGACGAGGCGTTTAGCTGGCCAGGATGGTGTGCGCCCTTTGGCCCTCGTCTGTATGAAAGTGAATTATTGAAGTACGGACAGTGTGGCGGGTGGTGAATACACACACACACACACACACACACACACACACACACACACACACACACACACACACACTCACACACACACATACTCACACACACTTGTTGATAAGGTCCAATCGTCCACGGTGATATTTCAAAACAAAGACTCGGTTAATAAACATTCAAGACAATGCACACACACACACACACACACACACACACACACACACACACACACACGGGACATACTCCTGAAAGAAGTTTCCATTTGATCTTCTCGAGATAATTTTCTTTGCTTTTCAAAATGTAAATGTGGGAGTGAGAGAGAGAGAGAGAGAGAGAGAGAGAGAGAGAGAGAGAGAGAGAGAGGATGGGAGTCGGGGGGGCCGCTGCTTAGCATACAACAAGGCCTTGGTGTAGTGAAAACAATACAGCGTCAGTGACTCTCAATAAAACACAAACTAAACGGCGCCGTTGGTGTCAGCGAGGATGTCATGCCCCGCGCCGGCCCCTCTGACCCCCGCCGCCCCAGCACATGCTCGCCTCCTGCTGCTCGTGGGGAAGGGCTGTGGATGGTATACTCTGTTCACGAACGCTCGAGGTTTAAGTCCCTCCTGGGTGGAACTCTTCAACTCTCTGGCCTGCTACTGGCTACTGACTCGTCGTGTTTAGTGGACAGCGTGCATTGTTCAGTGCTTCAGTATCCTTTAACCCTTTCAGTACCATGAGGCGTTTCTATATTATTCATTTTACCTCCTGTTTGGTGATTTTATACAGCTTCAGAAATGGTGAAGACTGTGGCTATAAATCTTCTGACCTACATAGACCCTTCCTAATGTCAATAAAATGGTCTAGTCGTACACAAATGTCAAGGTAAAAATGTGTGTCAGTACTGAAGGGGTTAACAACACAAACTATAACTATATTTGCTTTGAGTACATGAGCACCATCCTTCACCTTCTTCACCAAATGTCCTACTACTTGAACACAAAAGCAAGCTAGTACTATTTTGACTTTCGAGTGCTACTTGCTGCTCCTTTTCTTAATTATCACTTTATCTATTCTGCAGCCACATCAAATCTTTCCACCGGGAAGAAAATGCAAAATGTAATCAGTTTTTCTCATAAATTTCTTATAATGCTTAAAAAGATTTCTCACAGTGCTTATGGTGTGAAAATTGCCTCGCATCAAAGAGAGAGAGAGAGAGAGAGAGAGATGGGCGCTACTTTCAACCACCAGGTGACGGTTTGAGTGGCATAATGGACTGACGAGTGGGTGTGTGGA
>NC_059291.1:6599186-6616686 GCF_017591435.1 Portunus trituberculatus
ATCGACATCTTTACACTTTACTAATTTCGTGGTATGCTGTCTCTCTTTTTCTTTCATTTATCTTTTTTTCTTCATTCTTTCTTTCCTTCTTCCTCTCTTCTTTCTCTTTCTTTTTTTTTTTAGTTTATTATTATATCATCATTTCTGTGTTAAATTTTCCTTGGTCTGTTCTTCATTTTCTCTATTCTCTCTATTCCCTTCTCAATTTATTTTCTTCGTATTCGTCCTGGTCTATACTTCCTCACCACCACCACCACCTCCACCACCACCACCACTACCATTACAACCATCCCTCCCTTCAATACTTTCTCCGTAACACATTTTAATTACTCCCTTTGGTCTGCATCTGCGTGTCTCATTTCCCTGCAGCGCCGCCTTCGAGTTTAGGCCGCCACGCCCATCTAAGGTGAAGCCCGCAGGTGACGGTGGGCGGGAAGAGGTGAGGGGAGGGAGGGAGGAAGGGAGGGAGGAAGGCAGTGGTGGGTGGAGGAGGTGAGGGGTGGAGATGGTTGGAGTGGATAGTGGGGGTGGGGAAAGGTGGGGGGAGAGAGGGTAGGCTGAGGTTAATTTTGTGGGCGTGTTGTGGTGGTGGTGTTGTGGTAGTGGTGGTTGGTGGTGGTGTCTGGAGTTAATGAAGGCAGGAGTAGTATTGGTGATGGTGGTGAGTAAGAGCAGTGGTGGTGGTGGTGGTGGTGGAGTGGAGTAATCTCAGTGGAAACATTACCTGAGGGTGTGGGCGTCTTCTGCGGGTCAGCTGAAGAAGAGGGGGTGTGTGGGGGAGTGCTTGGAGGAGGAAGGGGATGAAGGAAGGAAGGGTCAGGAAGGGAAGGGAAGATGGAATGAGGGTAAAAGAGAAGAGAGGTTAGAATATTGAAGGGAAGAGAATGATGGAAGGGGTGAGAGAGTGAGGGAAAGGGTTAGGTGAGGGAAAATGATAATGGGAGAGGGTGTGAGGGGAAGGGAAGGGGAAGGGGAAATGTCTGGTTGTAGTTTGGTGTTGCTTTTGCGCGTTTGTGATAAGGGCTCTCTCTCTCTCTCTCTCTCTCTCTCTCTCTCTCTCTCTCTCTCTCTCTCTCTCTCTCTCTCTCTCTCTCTCTCTCTCTCTCTCTCTCTCTCTCTCTCTCTCTCATCCCTTTCATATTACATTCCCTCCCTTCATCCTTTCATCTCCGTTCATTCTCTCCATTCCTGCCACCCCTTCTACATCTTTCCCTCTCCTTCATCCACCTTCCATCCACCAATCCACCCATCCAGACTCCTTCACTCACCCACTCCTACCCTTCTCTTCACACACAAACTACCCTCATTCCCCTCTATCCCTCAAGTTTCTTCCCCTTCACTTACTTATACTGATGATCACTCCCCTCACACACACACACACACTCTCTCTCTAGGCGGTTATCTCCCCATTTACTTCCTTTTCCTTCCTTCTACACGCTTACTCCTTCCTACTCCTGCCCTGGTATTGTTGGAATGTGTGTTGTATCACTAAATGTATCTTTCTATCGTCTTTTATATTTGCTTAGACTAAATAATGCTTTCAATCTTATTATCATTGTGTGTCTACTCTAAAGTGGCTCCTGGGTCTCGGTGTCCCAGAGAATGCGTGGTTGTCAGATCTTGAGGAAAACCATGCGCTATCCTTGCAAGAAGTGCGATGATCAATAGAGAAGCAAGTAATATTGACATCAAATCAATTACGTTATCAATAAGCTATAATGTGTTTGAAATCCAGGAGGCATTTTAAAGTAGACAGACTATAGACGAAGAAAATGCTACCGCCAACACAGTACCATTAGATCATATAAAAAAAA
This sequence comes from Portunus trituberculatus, assembly GCF_017591435.1. NCBI lineage: Eukaryota > Metazoa > Arthropoda > Malacostraca > Decapoda > Portunidae > Portunus > Portunus trituberculatus. The sequence goes on from NC_059291.1 coordinate 6,601,001, forward strand.
ATACATATGACTTAAGAGAGGATACAATAGAATACAAAGGAAAGCGAAACAACAACAGATCTTCTAATTCTTCTTATCCCTTTTCCCTTCCCTTCCACTACTCCAACTCTTACTCCTCTGCCTTCCCTCGCCTTCACTGCCGTCACTGCCCACTCCACCCTGAGAGGACACAAAGGAGTACAAAGGAAAGCCAAACACCAACAGAACTTTTTTCTTTCTTCTTCATATTCCCTTCCCTTCCATTACTGCTACTCTTACTCCTTCGCCTTCCCTCACCACTGCCGTCACTGCCCAGTCCTCCCTGTCACAATACGGCGTGGTTCCCAGTGCCTCGCCGCCCTTGATAAATCGGGTTTCCTTGTTTGGTTACCTGCATGTATTAGGACCAGAAGAGGGGCTCATATATTTTTTTTTCTTGTATTCTATTTTTGTTATTCATTTTTCTTCCTCTCTTTTTTTTTTTTTTTTTTATACAGCCACTGCTACCCATGATATTCTCTCTCTCTCTCTCTCTCTCTCTCTCTCTCTCTCTCTCTCTCTCTCTCTCTCTCTCTCTCTCTCTCTCTCTCTCTCTTCAGGTTAACGAGATTATCAGCAAGGCAAGGATGGGAGAGAGAGAGAGAGAGAGAGAGAGAGAGAGAGAGAGAGCTGGGGGAAGGGAGGGGTCAGGTAAGGTTAGGTTTGTCAGGCGTCTGATAAAGAGTTTGGTTTAGGTTTAGGAGGTGAGAAAAGGTGAGGTGTTAATGAGTGACTCTCTCTCTCTCTCTCTCTCTCTCTCTCTCTCTCTCTCTCTCTCTCTCTCGTCGTTACTGCTGTTATTTTTCACCTTTTTCTTCATCATCTACCTCCTCCTTCTGCTCTTCTTCTTTTTCTTCTTCTTCTTTTTCTTTTCTTCTTCTTCTTATTATTATTATTATCATTATTATTATTATTATTATTATTATTATTATTATTATTTCTGTTGTTCAAAATGCCATCACGCTCTTGCCTGACAGCTGGATGGAAAGGAAAGTCACGGAGGAGGAGGAGGAGGAGGAGGAGGAGGAGGAGGAGGAGGAGGAGGAGGAGGAGGAGTTGCGTGAGTAAGACCGCAGAGAGAAAGTTCCAACCAACTAGTCGTGCGTGTGAGAGGAGAGAGAGAGAGAGAGAGAGAGAGAGAGAGAGAGAGAGAGAGAGAGAGAGAGAGAGAGAGTAATAAAGGAAGAAGTTAGGATATAAAGATGAACGAGAGGCGGAAGAAGATAGAGAGGAAGGGAAGGAAACTTAATAAAACAAGAGAGGAGGAGGAGGAGGAGGAGGAGGAGGAGAAAAAAGTAAGGAAGAAAGATATAACCGTCACGAAGTTTATTAGAGAGAGAGAGAGAGAGAGAGAGAGAGAGAGAGAGAGAGAGAGAGAGAGAGAGAGAGAGAGAGAGAGAGAGAGAGAGAGAGAGAGAGACTTGCGTGATACTTATACTTAAAACATGAAAAGATATGAAAAAAAAGCAAGAATAAAATTACAAAACGAAAACTCGAGAGAGAGAGAGAGAGAGAGAGAGAGAGAGAGAGAGAGAGAGAGAGAGAGAGGATCGGCATCTCTTCCACAGCGGGGGAGGGACACAAACTAGTAATTAGATTAACGGGAAGCTTGGAGGTGGAGGCGCTGAGGCAGACACACACACACACACACACACACACACACACACACACACACACACACACACACACACACACACACAGGGATGACGGAAGTGAAGGGCAGAAGGGAAGGGAAGATGAAAACGAAGGAAAAAGAAAGAAATATAGAGGAAGAAAGAGAGGAAAAAAATAAAGCACAACAGTGAAGATAAACAGACACACAGACAAACAAACATGACGGAAAGGAAGAGGAGAAGAAAGAAGACAGGAAGAAGCGAAGAGAAAATAAAGAAATATAGAAGGAAGGAAGGGAAAAAAAAAAACACAGCAGTAAAAGTAGCCACAGACACACAGACACACAGAGATGACGGGAAGGAAAGAAAGAAGGAAGGAGAAAGAGAGAAGGGAAGAGAAAAGGAGGAATTAAAGAAAGGAAGTAGAAAATAGAAACAGGGAAGCAAATGAAAGGAAGAAGAAGAAAAAAATGACGAAAGGGAAAGGGAGAAGGAAGGAAAAGGAAAGAAATATGGAGGAAGAAAGAAGGGAAAACAGAAAAGGAAACAGCAGTAAAGGATGAAAAAAAAGAGAAGGAAAGAAATGAAGGGAAGAAGAATGCAAAAAAATATAATAAAAGAAAGAAGGACGTAAAAATGCACCTCACAATAACGGATAAAGAAGAAGAGAAATGAAAGTAGCGAAGGGAATACAAAGAACACGAAGGAAGAGGAAGCACAAAGGAGAAGGGAAGAAAGATACTCGTAGTAACAAGAAAGATAAGAGAAAGGAAGGACACGAAGGAAAGCCAAGAAACATAAACGAATAAAAGAAAAGGAGATAAATAGACGATACATAATAATAATAATAATAATAATAATAATAGAAAGCAAAAATAAAAGGAAATAAAGGAGAAAAAGAAAAAAGAAGGAAAGGAATAACGAAATGCACGAAACACTAAGAAAAAGAAAGAATATAGACAATAACAATTGAGCCAACACACACACACACACACACACACACACACACACACACACACACACACGCACGGAGACCAGCTGCTGCAGAAGGATTACTACAGGAGACAGTGCACTGAGAGAAGGGGAGAAGGAGCAGGAGGGGTGGGGCAGTTTGGGGGGGAGGTGAGGGGGCGCAGTGACCCTTGAGACTAGGATCCCATGGCGCCCTTGAGAACCTTCGGAATGTTTTTAGGAGATACAGTAGTTGTGAAGGAGCGCTGGGTGGGGGGGGGAGAGGAGGAAGAGTGGGAAGGGAATGTAGGAACGGGAGGGTGGAGAGGGTTAAGACTGAACGGAGATGAAAGGAAGTGATGGGTGAGAGGGGAGAGGGAAAGGGAGAGATGGAGGTGTTGGGAGAGTAGGGAGAGTATGTAAGGAGGGAGAGGGAAAGGAAAGAGAACTGATAGAGGGAAAAGGTGATTGAAGGAAGAAAAGGAGAGGAGAGAGACGAAAGGGGGAGGAAAGAGGGAGACTGAATGGGGAAAAGTGATTGAAGGAAGATAAATGGAGAGGCGAGAGACGAAAGGGGGAGGAAACAGGGGAACTGAATGGGAAAAGAGAAGACTGAAGGAAGAAATGGAGAGGAGAGAGAGGAAAGAGGAGAACTGATGGAGGAAAAGAGAAGACTGAAAAAAGAAAAGGGGTAGGATAGAGAAGGAAGAAGGACTGAAGAGAGAGCGATTAACATGAAGGAGGACTGAAAGAAAGAAGAAGACAGGGAAGGAAGGGCAACTGAGAAGAAAGAGAGAAGGCAAGCAAAGAAGAGAGAGCGCTTGACAAAGAGGAGGACTGAAAAAAAGAAAGAAGACAGAGAAGAGAGGGTGATTGATAGAGGAAAGAAAGGATGAGTGAGAGGAAGGCTGTAGGAGATGAGAACACGAAGGGGAAGAACATCACTAAAGAAAAAGTAGTTGATCTTTTGACCCCAAGGAGGCTGTTTGTCATCAGCTGCACCGTCTAATTTAAAGCAGGCAGGTGTGTGCGTAAGTGTGTCTGTGTGTGTATGTGTATCTGTCTGTCAGTGTGTGTGTCAGGACGAAAGCAAAAATGAAGCACTGCAGAAGAGGAAAAGACGGAGATAGACTTGGTGGTGGCTGGCGGTGGGCTAGTGAATGCTGTGGTCTCTTCGGTGTGCTTGACCTAAGAGAACAAGTCGGCAGTGCGTAATTCACTTAGATGCTGGTGAGGACAAGTAGCGGGTGGTGGTCTGTGGCGTGGCCTGCAGCGCTCCCTCTCCCCGCCGCCAGCCTGAAGCGGAGAGTCAAGGCGCAGGTGGCTTGATGTGCGATTACTAATGATTGCCAAGACTCGTATAAACCACCACCAAACAGCAGACAGTAAGCACCAGTAGACAGCACTAGACAGCACCAGACAGCAGTAGACAAACAGCACTAGACAGGACCGAGCACCATCAAACAACAGGCAGTAGATAGCACCAGACAGTACCAAACAATACCAGACAACACTAGACAGCACCCGACAGCACCAGACAGCAACATGCAGTAGACAGCACTAAACAGCAGACAGGAGATATTATTAGACAGCAGCAGACAATACCAGATAGCACCAGACAGTAGGCAGCACTAAACAGCAAACAGGAGACATCAGTAGACAGCAGCAGACAGCACCTAACAGCATTAAACAGCATCAGACAGCAGCAGACACAAGACAGTACCAAATAGCAGACAGTAGACACCATCAGACAGCAACAAACAGCATCAAACAGCATCAGACAGCAGCAGAAAGCACAAGACAGCACCAGACAGTAGATAGCACCAAACAGAAGACAGTAGACACCATCAGACAGCAGTAAACAGCATCAGACAGCACTAGACAGCATCAGACAGCACTAGACAGCATCAGACAGCACTAAACAACGTCAAACAGCATCAAACAGCACTAGACAGCATCAGACAGCACTAGACAGCACCAGACAGCAGACCTACACAATGGTTGCTCTAAATATCCACTGCAGTAACACTATAATCACTCGAGACAAAATTCTGGAACACTTCTCTTACTTTCCACCTCGACATCTTTCCAAAGGCCTCACTATTTGAAGATTCCTGGGTTTTAAAAGGACAATTTGCTGATTCTAGTGACAGATTAACATTATATTTAGAGATGAGACTAATAAAGATCCTGGTGAACATCTCTGTGGCCTTTGAGAGTTAGTGGTGGTGAGAGAACAAAGGGCGTTTAAATACCTGTGTGATTTAAGGCACAGGTATGTTAAGATTCCTTCACCCCTTTCTCCTTCCTCCCCCCAAACACACACTCAATTTGTACAGCTAGACTAGACAACACCAGGAGATGCCAAGCACAATGAAAACACAATCAATATTCCCATAAAAAACACAGTCATACACACACACACACACACACACGCACACAGAAGAATCATATATACTTAACAAGCCGTAAAGAATAAATGAATATGTAGATCTGCAAACTGTGAATATGATCAGACGTAACTCATTCAATTATAGTATTTTATAAAGGAATATATGAGTACACCGCTTACCTGCCTGCAATTTATTTTTTTTTATTTTATCTTATTATTATTCTTTATTATTATTTTTTTTTTTTTGGTAGCCTTCGTATATACTTGAGGTGTAATCAAGTTAGGTACATTTAAGAATATGTTTAGACTAGTCCTCAAACCTCTTCAGTACCATGACGCGTTTTCATATTCATTCTGCTTATACTATTTGGTGATTTTCTACAGCTTGAGAAACCTATGTGGTGGATTAAACTCGAGAAGACTCTGTGCATTAATCTTCTGACCTCCATAGACCCTTTCTAATATCAATAAAATCGTCTAATCACACCCAAAACTCGTAGTAGAAATGCGTCCAAGTACTGAAGAGATTAACCAAAGCTAACTGGTTGGAGGGTCAGGGAAGCTAGCCAGAAACTTATGTGGGGGATTGAAATACTGAAGACTGGCCATTAATCTTCATAGACCCTTCCTAATGTCAATAAAATCGTCTAATCGTACGCAAATCTTAAAGTAAAATTATGTCCCAGATTAACCAAAGCTGACTGGTTGGAGGGTTAGGGAAATCAGCCACACTGCATCTCTGCCCTTGTGTGTCATGTGACTGGTGTGTTGTGGCCTTGTTCTGTTATTGTCCCTCCGCTGTGGATGGCAGGAAACGAGGGTGAGGGAGGGAGAGAGGGAGGAAAGAGCGGAACTGGAGAGGAAAGAAGGGGACTGAGGGAAGAAGGGGAGGAAAGGAGAGGGGAGAAGAGGGAGGAAAGAGAAGAACTGAGGAGGGAAAGAAAGGGACTAAAGGAAGAACGGGAGGAAAGGAGAGACTAAAGAGGGGAACTGAAGAGGAAAGGAGAGGGGAGAGGAAAGAAGAAAGAGGGGAACTAAAGGAAGAAACAAGGGAAACTGAAAGAAGATTGGGAGGAAAGAGAACTGAAGAAGGAAAGAAGAGAATTGAAAGAAGATCGTTAGGAAAGGACGGGAGAGAGAAGGGAGGAAAGAGAGAAAATGAAGAAGGGTACTGAAGGAACAACTGGAGAAAACAAGAGAGAGGAGAAAGGAAAGAGGAAAATTGAAGGGAGAACGAAAAAGACTGAAGGAAGAACGGGAGAAAAGAAGAAAGGAGAGGAGGAATGAAAGAAGGAAGGGATAACTAAAAGAGGGGAAGAAGAACGACTGAAAGAGGAAAGGAAGGAACAGAGGAAGACTGAGAGTGGAAAGGGAAGGAAGGAGGAAGGAATAAAGAGGGAGAGAGGAAGGACTGAAGAGTGAGAGGAAGGAAGGAAGAGAGGAAGAACGGGAAATAGGGATTGAGGAAGGGAGGGAGACAGGAGGGGAGAATGAGGGAGGGAAAAGAGAGGGGGAGGGGAGGACGGGGGGAGGAGAGGGGACGGGTGGGCCTAGGCGTATCACTCACATGTAATTGTTTCACCTCAGGGAGATGACCTTCCATTAGGCCTATCACTGCACCCTCCCCTCTTCCCTCCCCGGCCTTCCCCTCTCCTCCCTTCTCCCTCTCTATTCTCAGTCAAAGCCTCCCCTCCAAGCACGCGCCCCTCACCACCACCACCTCCTCCTCCTCTTCTCCTCGCGTCCCCTTGATCTCTTTCCCTTCCCTATGTTTTCCTCTTGTCTCTCTCTCTCTCTCTCTCTCTCTCTCTCTCTCTCTCTCTCTCTCTCTCTCTCTCTCTCTCTCATCCATTTGTCCTTTCTGCTTCTACTTCTCCCGTCCATCATCCATTTTTCTTTCCCTTTCCTCTATTCCTTTCTCTTCACCTATCTTTCTCTCCAATCTTTTTGTTCCGTCATCTCATCCTTCCAGGCTCTCTCTCTCTCTCTCTCTCTCTCTCTCTCTCTCTCTCTCTCTCTCTCTCTCTCTCTCTCTCTCTCTCTCTCTACTTACATCCTTTCATCCATCACACAGTCTCTCTGTTCTCTCTCCTTCCCTTCATCTTTCATTCCTTCTCTTTCTCCTCCACAACTACCCCCCTCCTACCCCTCCTCTTCCATCCCCCAGCCCCTATCCCATCTCCCACCCCTGCCTCAACCCTCAAGACTTGCATGACTCGTCTTCGCGCAGCATGACCGTCAGTGAGGCAGGGAAGAACACGGGCAGCGCAGACAAGGGTGGATGGAAGCTGGGAGAGGCCGGCCGCTGCATTCCTGGGGCGTGTGGAGATTGTAGCCATTGTAACAGTGGACACGTCATGCATTAGAGACGTAATTGATTGAGTTATGCCGTCGTAGCAACGAGGTCATGCGCATTAGAGACTAGATGACTCGTATTAACCTCTTCAGTACTGGGACACTTCTTTTTTTATCTTGAGGTTTGTGTGTGATTATTTTATTGACATTATTAAGGGTCTATAGAGGTCAGAAGATTGATGGCCACAGTCTTCACTATTTTCATCTCTTCAGTACTGAGACACATTTTTTTTTTATCTTGAGGTTTGTGTATAGGTTTTTTTTATTGACATTAGGAAGGGTCTATTGAGGTCAGAAGATTAAGAGCCACAGTCTTCACTATTCTAATCCCATACATGAGGTTTTGAAGCTGTAAGAAATCACCAAATGCTTAACCAAAGTGAATATGAAAACGCGTCATGGTACTGAAGTTGTTAAGGATGTGAGTAGATGCATGGGAGATATATACGTACGTCTTGATAGGTAGATGAGAAGAGGAAATCAACTAATAAGAACTGAAAAAGGTTATGGATTCGAAATATATGGATAATACGTATTAGAAGCAGATAGATGACTTGTACTAGGTGTGGGAGTAGATGCGTGGATATAAATATGCGAGTGAGTACGTAAATGAGAAGAGGGATTCAACTAGAAGGGATTGAGAAAAAAGGTAGAAATATGTGAATAACTAGACATATGAATAGATGCATGCGTAGATATACTAAATAACTGAAATGAAATAACAAGTTGTTCATGTCAGCTGAAAAAAAAAACACACAATCACATACAGTAGAAAAATAGTTAGGTAAGAAGATATCAAGAGACCAATAGCTAGAAAACTCATGCTAATTTGGAGATAGAAGGAAGAAATGAAGATCGCCACTAGAACACACGGATGGGCAAGAGAGACAGGTAGTGGGTGTCTGTGTGGGGAACGTAAATTAATGCAAAGAAATACAAAGAAACGACAAACAGCAACAGACTTTTTCGTCTTTTCAAGTCTGTTTGGTAACTACTTCTAACTAGCTACAGGGAAGAGAGACAGGACAGTACTAGAGAAGGGGGAAAGAGGAAGGAAGAGTCATGAGAGGAATACATCACCAAGATCCGTATTCACAAACTTTTTTCTCTCTCATCGCGACTATTTTCCAAGGCCACAGATATGAGTAGCTGGGTTTTCAAGAGTGTTTGTATAGTCAATAATGCATAAATCTTGTCACTCTGCCTTTAGAACCGTAAAAAAACACCTATAAAAAAAAACTCGTACCAATTGAAATAAAGCCTTTTGAAATAGAGTAGATGATGCATAGAAGTGTTTGAAAATACGAGCCCAGGCTTATAACTACTTCTAACTAGCTACTGGGAAGAGAGACAGGAGAGTACAGAAGAAGGAGAAAGGGAGGAGGAGGAGTCATGAAGGGAATACAGCACCAGGCCTATAATAGTAACGGTGACGGGAAGACGCTCCAATCCCAGCAACTCCCAATATACCCACTGGAATTGTATAATTTTAATTGCACCACACGATTAACTGCCCGCTGATGATAACTGTGAGAGCTGCAATAATTGTGGTGTGTGCGAGCGGAAAAGTAGTAATTTCATGCCATCACTGGTGTTATTTACTCCGCTGACGTAACGTGTAATCCCTTCAGTACTGGAACGCATTTCTACCTTGAGTTTTTGATATGATTAGACGATTTTATTGACATTAGGAAGGGTCTATGGAGGTCAGAAGATTAATAGCCACAGTCTTCACTATTTTTAATCTCTACATGAGTTTGTGAAGCTGTTTAAAATCACCAAATAGTAACTAAAATGAATAGGAAAACGCGTCATGGTACTGGAGGGTTTAACTGTGTTCAGAGGAGCAGAACAAAGCAATCCACACACAATATCCGCTCCTGAGATATTGTGGCCGGCTTTCTAATGTGATGAAACACTCGAGTCTGTGGGTCCGTATTCAGAAACGCTTTGTTCTCTCACCAAGACTATTTTCTAAGGCGACAGAGATGATTAGTAAGGTTTTCAAGAGTTTCTGTAGTTGATAATGTAAAATCTTGTCACTCTGCCTCTAGAACCGTAAAAACACCTTAAAAAAAATTCGTGTAAATGTAAATAAAAGCTTTTGAAATAGTGAAGGGGAAGCGCAGAAGTGTTTGCGAATACGAGTCTTTGTCTAACAGTATTGTCTGGCGAGGAACAATATTCTGTAACACGCATTGGAGATTGTGTATTGAGGAGTAAGTGTGCATGACATCACCACCACCACCACCACCACCACCACCACCACCACCACAGCCACCACCACCACCACAGCATTATAATAAGCCATTGACTGGTTTTCTTTTTGTATTTATTTTCTTACTTTTATTTCTTGTTTTTCTTATTTTATATTTAATCCTTATTCTTATTATCATCCTCCCATATCTCCTTCTCTTCATCCTTCTTTTTTCTTATTTTCTTTCTTTCTTCTTCTTTTTCCTATATTTCTTTCTCCTATTATTGTTATTATTATTATTATTATTATTATATTATTATTATTATTATTATTATTATTATTATTATTATTATTATTATTACTTACTACTACTACTACTACTACTATTATTATTATCCTTGTCATTTTATCTTATTTCTCATCTTTCTTCTTTTCTTATATTCTTATTCTTATTTTCTCCTCATCCATCTTATCAGTGTCATACAAACTTAATCTCTCTCTCTCTCTCTCTCTCTCTCTCTCTCTCTCTCTCTCTCTCTCTCTCTCTCTCTCTCTCTCTCTCTCTCTCTCTCTCTCTCTCTCTCTCTCTCTCTCTCTCTCTCTCTCTCTCTCTCTCACACACTATTCCTAGCAATATGAAAAAAAAAGAGGATTATTCACCACCACACACACACACACACACACACACACACACACACACACACACACACACACACACACACACACGGATTTAAACAACAAGACAGACGCGACAAAATGACCTGCTTTGCCCAAATATTTTAAAACCATTTCTCTAATCAGTGTTCGAAAAGCCGATCCGCTGAAGTGCACTAGAGATAGACCACAGACAGACCCTCTCACTGGCCCTTACCTTCCTTACCTCACTCTTACCTCTCTCTCTCTTACCACTCTTCCTCCCTCGCCACTTACGCTTACCACAGCCATTACTTGCTATACCTCTCATGTTATTACCATTGTGAGGTGCGTTCAGGTGTTGTCAATTCTTTCGCGTCTTGCCGCTGCTTGTAATCTCGCCAGCTGATTGTATGCCCACGTATCTGCCCATCTGGTATGTCTTTTTCGATATCGTTCTTCTCTATCTACCTTGTCTGTCTGTCTTTTTCGATATCTCTCTTTCTATCTCTATCTCTCTGCGTTTAAGTGTATGTATGTCTTCCTGTGTGTATCTTTGTATATGTTTATCTGTTGTGTTTCCGTTATCCTTCTATCTCTACTTAAATGTACTCTCTCTCTCTCTCTCTCTCTCTCTCTCTCTCTCTCTCTCTCTCTCTCTCTCTCTCTCTCTCTCTCTCTCTCTCTCTCTCGTTCATCACCACTCCCTTAAACTCTCCACAACCTTCTCTTTTTCATCCACAATTTCCCTCCCTCATGTCTTCCCTTCCTCCATCCCTGCCTTGCCTTCCCTCTTCCCGGACATCACGCCTTGCATTGAAGTATATATTTGTGGCGCGACAAGAATCAGTGAAGAATTAATGAGTGTTCGTGTAAGTGTGTGTGTGTGTGTGTGTGTGTGTGTGTGTGTGTGTGTGTTGTGTGTTGTGTTGTGTTGTTTCTCGTCTGTGTGTTCTTCTTCCTTCCTTCCTTCTTCTCTTCTTCCTTTTTTTTTATCTATCTCTTTCCTTCAGTTCGTTCTTTATTTTCTGTATCCATTTCCTCTTTTTCTTTCTCCTTCTCTTCCTTCTTTTTCCACTTTCTCTCCTGCCTCACTTCCATTTCTTTCTCGCTTTCTTTCTCTTTACTATTCTTCCTCTTCTTCCTCCTCCTCCTCCTCCTAGCAAACCTTCCCTAACCTCCCTCATCTTGCCTTTCCTTCCTCCCTCCTCCCTCCCTCCCTTCCTCTCTCCCTCCCTCTCTCCCTCTCTCCAGCCAGAAATATTTACAAGTTTCTCTCCATCTCCTTTATCTCTCCACAATCGTGTTTCAGGTGAGGCAGGCTGTGTTCACCTGGTCTGAAGAACAATCCTGCTTCCCTCCCTCCCTCCATCTTTCCCTCCCTCTCTTCCTCTTCCTCTTCCTCTTAATCCTCCTTATTTTTCTCCATTCCTTTCTGTTTCATCTCTCATTTTTCTTTTTTTCTTTTTAATCTATTTTTCTCGTCACTTTCCTTCCTTCCTTTCTTCATTCATTCATTCATTCATTCTTCATTCATTCCTTTTCCTTTTCCTCCTCTTCCTCCTCCTCCTCCTCCTCCTCCTCCTCCTCCTCCTCCTCCTCCTCCTCCTCCTCGAAGCTGGCACGTTTGAGAGTCTGGATATATTTATTTCAGGTCATAGGTTGGAAAGGTGAAGGAGGAGGAAGGAGAGGAGGAGGAGGAGGAGGAGGAGGAGGAGGAGGATAGAGCCGTGTCCGGAACCTCCATGTCAAGCTGTGAATTGCGATTAGTGGGATGAGAGAGAGAGAGAGAGAGAGAGAGAGAGAGGTGTTTCTGTGCGTGTGCGTGTGCGTGTGTGCGTGCATGTGTGCGTTTCAGCTCACCTCATTTTGACGTGACCGGTTGCAGACAGACTGAATAACTATCTCTCTCTCTCTCTCTCTCTCTCTCTCTCTCTCTCTCTCTCTCTCTCTCTCTCTCTCTCTCTCTCTCTCTCTCTCTTAATCACCGTTTTATTCTCTCTCCCACAGGTGAGTGTCTGAGTGCAGGCGGCGTGGCTGTGTGGCAGTGTGGCAGACAAACAGTAAGTCATTTTCACTGGTAGAGGTGACAGCGAGAGGCAGAGCTGTGTGTCATATTCAGAAACGCTTACTTCTCACACCGCGACCATTTTCAAAGACCACAGAGACAAATAGCTGAGTTCTAAAGAGCATTTGTCCAGTTGGTAATGCAGAAAAATTGTTAACATGTCACTAGAATTACAACAATATCTTTATAAACCTGTGTTACTTCAACTGGAGCCCTTTGGAAATAGTGAAGGTGCAGTGAGACGCGGAAGTGTTTCAGAATATGGGGTTAGTTCTAGACCATATTTATAAACAGTTCATCGCAGCACTTCCACTAATTCAAAAGGCTCCTGTTTAAGTGACACAAGTTTTCAGCGGTGTGTTTTATGGTTCTAATGACAAATCAACAAGGTTACTACACAGTTCACAAGAGAAGCACCCTCAGAAACCCGGCTTGTCATCTCTATGTTCTTGGAAAATAGTCGCGTTTCAGAATACGTTTTGTTGAAAAGTGATTATTTTCAAGTTTTTGTAACGTTTAGTGTCTAAGTAACTATTTTGGACCATATATTTTTGGGGTCTTTTTTAATATCAAACGTGTTCTGGTCAGTAAAATTTGATAATAATGATAATAATGTCAGAGTGGCAGAGTGGTGGCAGAGTGGTGGAAGCTGGCAGGGTATCATGATAAAGAAAGTGAGGAGGAGCATAAGAAAATATAAAAATGAAAGTGAGGAGGAACATAACAAAAAAACAGTAAATAAAAAGAAAATAAGGTTAGCTACCATTAGGTCTTGTATAAAGCTTACTATCTCTACCATGAAGGAATAGAAGGGATAGAGGGAATGGGTGAATAAGTAAAGAAGGAAGGAATAAAGGAAAGTGATATGAAGGAGGGAGGTATAGAGGGACTGGGTGAAGAAGTAAAAAAAAGAAAGGAAGAAAGGAAAATGATGTGAGGAAGTCAATAAGGAAGGAAGTAAAGATTGAGAGAAGGAAGAAAGGAAGGGAGGAAGGAAAGTAATATGAGGGAGGCAAGGAAGGGTGGGGTGGGGAAGGAGTTTACAAAGGTTTAGGGAGGGAAAGAAGGAAGGTATAAAGGAGGAGAAAGAAACGAGGGATATTGACAGGAAGGAAAGGAAAAATGGAGGGAGGAATAAAGAATGAGGGAGGAAGAAAGGAGACAGGGAGAGAAAGAAGGAAGGTGAGGAAAAAAAAAGACAAGAAACAAGAGAGATTAACAGGAAGGAAAGAAGAGACGGAGGGAAGGAATGAGGATGATAGAAGACAAGAACGGAAGGATAAGAGAAAGGAGGAGCAACATATATCCACAAGGAAGAGAAAAATATAGGAAAGAATAGGGAAAAGTAAAGAAATAAACTATATATACATCAACTACTCTTTAAGCTAAGTGAATGTGACGAGTGTTAAATTTTCCCTTTCTATCTTTTTCCTCTTTTGTTGATCCCTCTCCTATTTTTTTTTTATGTAAGACAAGGAAAACTGGCCAAGGGCAACATGAAATGAAAGAAAAAGGCACACTTAGTTGTCAGTCCCCTTGCAGATCTGAAAGAGTTAGCCGAAATGGAGGGATAAATGTCCTGAACCCTCCCTCTTAAATTAAGTGAAGTCATAGGAAGATGGAAATACAGACACAGGCAGGGAGTTCCAGAGTTTACCAGAAAAAGGTATGAATGATTGAGAGTACTTATTACCTCTTGGATTAGGGCATTGGACAAAAATAGGGGTAAGACGAAGAAGAAAGCGTTTAATCCACCACCTATCATGTTGGAGTTTTTACATACCAGTAAGTTAATCCACCAAGTATCAGAAGTGGAAGACTGAGTGGAAAAAGAAAGACATACGCTGAGTAACTTTGTAGCTTGAGTGTACCATTACTTGCCATCACCAGGCACACACACACACACACACACACACACACACACACACACACACACACAGGTACATTCACACTTACCTGTACTTGTGACTAGTTACGAGAGGTGTGGACATGATTGCTTGCAGAGAGAAGGAGAGGAAATTGTGAAAGGTGAGGAGAAATCTAGAGGGAGAAGTGGAGGGAAAGGGGAGAACAAGAGAGAGAGAGAGTACGGGTACATAAAGGAAAAATGTTTAGTATACGTGTGTGTGTGTGTGTGTGTGTGTGTGTGTGTGTGTGTGTGTGAAGAGAAAGTTTTGTGAGGAATATCGTGGTGTTGCTTTCCCTGTGACGTGTTTTTTTTTTTTTTTTTGGGGGAGAGAGAGAGAGAGAGAGAGAGAGAGAGAGAGAGAGAGAGAGAGAATAGAAAGAAGGAAAAAAAGGAAGGAAGGTAACAATTCTAAAAGATTTTCAGATTTTTTCCAATTTCTTCTTCCTTTAGATGGTATTGTTTAATCTTTCCTCCTCCTCCTCCTCCTCCTCCTCCTCCTCCTCCTCCTCCTCCTTCTGTTCTTGTAAGCCCGAGGGAGCGAGGGAGGGACAGTCTTAAGGGTCGAGTGGAGGATGGGCTGAGGAGGAGAGCCTTAACAGCGGCGGCTCCCTCGGGATGGGGGTGGCGGAGGACGGACAGCGGAGAACCAAAAGGTGACCCGCGCCTCCCTGAATGTTTGATGGTCGTAAAGAGCCGCTGTGTGGAGACCCGTCAGGATTACGTAAAGATCTGGTGGTGGTGGTGGTGGTAGTAGTAGTAATAGTAGTAGTGGTAGTAGTAGTAATGGTGGTGGTAGGTAGTTGTTGTTAGTGGTGGTGGTGGTGTTGTTATGATAATGTTGGTTGTGGTAATGGTAGGATGTGATGGTAATGGAAATGGTAGATAGGTAGATGTTAGTGTTGTTGTTGTTATGATGAAGACGCTGCTACACCACCACCACCACCACCACCACCACCACCACCACTACCACCAAGGTCATCACCACCACCAGTAAGGGTAGTATAGCACCAGTAAGGTCACCAGTAATGTCACTGTTAGGGTCACGCTTGTATTCAGGTGAGCCAGACCTGCTGTGATGACATTTGTATGCAATCTTCTCTCTCTCTCTCTCTCTCTCTCTCTCTCTCTCTCTCTCTCTCTCTCGAATGTATTTTGTAGTGAATTAACAGTATTTTTTCAACTATTACTTGCTTTCATGCTAAATTGTCAAGTATCAGTAGGAGAGACTCATTGTTCACTCATTTCCATTGTGCCCATGACTCGAGGCTGGCGGTGGCGTGTGTGTGACAGATGGTGATGATGATGATGATGATGATGGTGGTGGTGGTGATGATGGTGGTGGTGATGGTGGTAGTGGTGGTGGTGATGACGCACATAACTGGAGTCTTATTAGGATTTGCACACACACTAATAATCTGTTACGATTCAGAATTGATAATGAAACGCATGCACTCGCTCGTATACACACACACACACACACACACACACACACACACACACACACACACACAGTATAAGCAGTTCATGTATTATTCCTTCCCCACAAGTAA
>NC_059291.1:6634186-6649186 GCF_017591435.1 Portunus trituberculatus
CCATCCACCACATCACCTCCTCCTCCTCCTTCTCCACTTAGTCCATATAACCACCTCTCCTCTATTCACTCCACCATCCACTGCTTAATTCCCATCTCGTCCTCCTTCTCCTCCATCCCCCACATCACCTCCACCTCACCCCCCACCCCTCTCCTTCCCCGTCCCGTCATTACAAAGTGGCAGCGTTTCAGTTTCCCATCGGTGCGTTATTGTGAGTGGCGTCATTGTTGCCAGCGTAATGTTTAGGTGATTACTGCGCTGTTTATCCTGACCCACAGTGATAATAGGCCGCTGTTACCAGTAAGAGAGAGAGAGAGAGAGAGAGAGAAGGGAGGGTTAGTGGACAGTCATCTCTTGCAAGTCAATGAAATGGTAAGGTTGAGAGGAAGTTGTGTGGAGAAATCATGCATGTGCACAAATACAACAGTGTAAATTTCAAATAGAAGTGTTGCAGGGAATGTTACAGTAGAGGAAGGAAGGAAGGAAGGAAGGAAGGAAGGAAGGAAGGAAGGAAGGAAGGAAGTTTGCAGTAAGAAGACAAGGGTTAGTGAATGTTAGTCAGGAATTGTAGGGAGAAATCATACTTGAACACAAAACAACAGTGAAATTTTTAAATATAAGTGCTGAAGGGAATGTCATAGTAGAGAAATGAAGGAAGGAAGGAAGGAAATAGAGAGAGAGAGAGAGAGAGAGAGAGAGATTGTGATGGTGATAATGACAAATTAGAAGAGGAAGAGGAAGAAAGAATGAAGGAGGAGATGGTACTGGAGAAAGGGAGAGTAAGAGAGAGAGAGAGAGAGAGAGAGAGAGAGAGAGAGAGAGAGAGAGAGAGAGTTTGATTTTAACAGCGATTTATGTAAATGTGAATACAAGCGGAGGAGCTTTTGAGGAAGAGAAAGAGGAGGCTGAGTAATAAAGAAGGAAGAAGGAAGAAGAGGCAGAGAGATGAAGGAGTAGAGGAGTGAGGAAGGAGGAGGGTTGAAGGAGCCAAGCAGGTCCCAGCAGAGAAAATGAAAGGTTTAGTACAGTCTCCCGGAATCCTTGAAGCTCCTGAGGCTCTGTTGTTAATCCCACACTTCCCGGAGACTCCCTTGATAACCTCCTCCTCCTCCTCCTCCTCCTCCTCCTCCTCCTCCTCCTCCTCCTCCTCCTCCTCCTCCTCCTCTTCCTCCTCCTCCTTCCACGATATCTTTCTTTTCCTCTTCCCATCTCCTCCTTTTCCTTCTCCTTCTCCTCCTTCTCCTTCTCCGTCTCTTTCTCTGCTCTTTCTCTTTCTCTTTCTGATTCTCATCCTTCATTCTCATCCTCCTCCTCCTCCTCCTCCTCCTCTTCTTCTTCCTCTTCCTCCTTCTCCTTCCACGATATCTTCCTTTTCCTCTTCCCATCTCCTTCTCCTTCTTATCTTTCTCCTTTTCCTTCTCATTCTCCTTCTTTTCCTTTTTCTTCGTCCTTTTCTCCGTCTCTTTCTCTTTCTCTTTCTCTTTCTCTTTCTGATTCTCCTCCTCCTCCTCCTCCTCCTCCTCCTCCTCCTCCTCCTCCTCCTCCTCCTCCTCCTCCTCCTCTTGCCCACGCTCTTGACAGTCTTGCCCACGCTCTTGACCTGCGCAGACGTGTGACCTGACCTCCCGGGCCTGCCCTACCTAGCAGTACCAGCAGCCGCGCGCTAAGTTTTTTCAGTTACTTTGTTTTAACCTGTAATCTTTCCTGTAACAGCGTAGAGTTCATACATATTACACAAAACACCTTGACGCGAACACAGTGTAACACGTCTTGTTTTGTCAGTACATAGATTTTCGCCTTTTCACCTGTTTACTTGTTTCTGGTAGTATTTTTGTACTTGTAGCTTGGGTACTGTTAGTTGTATTTTTTATTGTCTTCTTGCAGGGCAAGTGTGACTTATTATTACTTTGATTCTGTGCTTTTATTGTGCTTCGTTCCGTGCCATTTCAGCAACAGGCTTCCTGTGAGTATACGGCTACTATTCCCAAGGAATAAACACACCTACTCACACCTGTGCGGACTGCCTCTCAGGGGACCGGATTAAAACCCGCGGCGGCACTCGGCCACTAATCCCATAATTTCCTTCATTCCAGCCTCTCCAACTGTCGTTTTCGTTTTGATTTAAACCTTCTATTAATAATGCCTTCTGATTTGAAAGCTTGCAGAGACTGCCATGGCCGTTTTGCCAAGCAGTACTATGAAGACTTCTTTTCCAGACCTGTCTGCAGACTGTGTGACACCCGTTCTCGTCTCGAGGAAGCTGTGGAGGAGGGAAACAGGAAGTATGCCGAACTAAAAAGTAACTTTGATTCATTGCAGGATACCCAAACAAGTCTAGCAGAAGCAGTAGCAGAAGGTAACAACAGGTACACTGAACTAAAAAATAGATTTGATACCCTACAGGAATTTGTCACAGCGAACATTGGACGGAGCGCCACGACTGCCAGTCTGCCACACACTTCCGTAGCCCCAGCCACACCTGACTCTCGCTCACGCCCGTCCCTCCCCCAGGATCCTGCCTTCATACCAGTCAGAAATGGAGCGAGGCGAGACACGCGACGCACTCACCTCCCCCTAACGACTTACAATCGCTTCTCTATTCTCAGTGAACAGGTGGAAGAAACACAGGAGACCAGACTTGTGGGGGATTCCATCATCCGAGGCCAACTAGAAGAATTCTGTGGACGTGTGCCATCTCGTAGACGACGCTACTGCCTTCCAGGAGCCACACTCCGTGACATCACGGACTGTGTTGAGGACGTGACAAAGGACGCCACTAATGATACACTTTATGTCATCCACGCAGGTACAAATGACGTCCACCGCTCCCGCTCAGAAGAACTGATGGAGAAGTACAAGGAGATGATCAAGAAATACAAGACTAAATCAAGAAATATTGTAATTTCAGGTATTCTCCCGAGGATCAACGCGGACGCACGTTTCTATAACCTTGCTTTCAGTACTAATAACAGATTGAAGACTCTTTGCCAACAGGAAAACGTCGAGTTTCTTAACATGTGGAATGACTTCTATAATGAACACAAATTATTTCACAGAGACGGTCTCCACCTAAATGCAGTGGGAGCAGCCAGGATGGGGAGATTAATTCATGATAAAGTTTGTCTCCACAGATCAAAAACGTGCAGGTGGCAGAAGGAACTTCAGCGTCGTAAGTTCATCTTCAGATTCAGGCAAGATCAGAGCTTGCTATTTCAATGCCCGTAGTTTACGAAATAAATTTAATGAGCTCCAAGCTCTTATACATCAAGAAAACTATGACATCATCGGCATCACAGAAACTTGGATTAATACAACACACAGAGATTACCTCGCAGAATACTCACTTGATGGCTATAACATTTTTAGTAGCGAAAGATCTCACCGTACAGGGGGCGGTGTAATGTTTTACGTTAAAAGTAATCTTCGTGCTCGTGTGATGCCAACTTCAACCATTGCAAACATAGATGTCAATTTCATTCATATAGAAAATAAATCCCGAAGAATATCATTAGGTCTCGTCTATCGTCCTCCAGCCCAGTCACCCGCCACAGACGAACAATTGTATGAACAAATCGCGGACATTTGCTGCGTAAACAATTGCATAATTATGGGAGATTTTAACCTTCCAGTCACAAGGTGGGGCGAACCACTGACAGCTCACGCTGGCCAGCAGCTGTATAATAGCATGCTTGAAAGCTCCCTCCACCAACACATCAAGCATCCGACAAGAGGAAACAATATCCTTGATATCGTTCTAACAAATGATGAGAATACTATTGAAAATGTGGAAATTGGACCAGAATTCAGTTCCAGCGATCATCGCTCCTTAAAATTCACCATAAATTTTGACAAAGGAAAAGTGAATGAAAGTAAAGAAAAAGTGCCAGACTATCGGCGTGCAAACTACACAAGACTCCGTATGCAGCTTGCATCCATTGACTGGAATATACTGCTGGAAACACCAGATGTAGATAAGACATGGGAGGTGTTTGCTGAAAAGATAAATGATACAGCTAAGATGTGTATACCACTAAGAAACAGAAGGAAACTACTAAACACCAAACCGAAATGGTGGAATAATGAAATTAAAAGCTGTCTTCTAGCAAAGAAAGAAGCATACAACAAATACAAATTAACACAGCATAATAATGATAAATTAGAGCATGACAGATTGCGTAGAAAAGCAAAAAAGTTGATAAAAAGCAGCAAAAAATCTGTAGAAGCTCAGATCGCAAACTCCTGTAAAACCAACCCAAAGGAATTTCACAGTTATGTAAAATCCAAAAGAGTCTTAGCCTCAACAATTGGTCCACTCATAACAGAAAACGGAAACCAAATAGATAACGAAGCTGAAATGGCAAACGTCCTAAATAGATTCTTCTCAACAGTCTTCACGACTGAAGATGTCCAAAATAGTCTGCCCATGCCAGAGCCTCAGGCACAAGGCAAAACACTGCCTGACTTCATAGTTACAGAAAAGAAATCCTCACAGTCATGAACAGCATGAACGTAAACAAAACGCCTGGACCAGACAAGATATCACCCAGGCTTCTCAAAGAAGCGAAAAATGAGCTCGTGAAACCACTCACGATTATATTCAATAAAACTTTACAAGCAGGAAAGTCCCCAGGAGTGGAAGCTAGCAAATGTCACGCCCATTTTCAAGAAAGGAAATAAATCACTCCCAGCTAATTACAGACCAATCAGCCTTACTTCAGTAGTGTGCAAGCTGATGGAAACGATAATCAGAGATAAGATTGTCAAATTTTTAGAAGAAAATAAGATCATGAAGGATTCACAACATGGTTTCAGAAACAAGAGATCCTGCTTAACAAACCTACTAGACTTCTTTTATGAAGTTTTTAACTCGTATGACGAGACAAAAGCAGTGGATGTTATTTATCTTGATTTCCAGAAAGCTTTCGACACTGTCCCTCACAAGAGGCTAATCAGCAAAGTAAAAGCTCACGGCATAGCTGGAAATACCCTGAAATGGTTGGAAGACTGGCTCTCTGACAGAAAGCAACGAGTTGTTATAAATGGAAAAGAATCAGAGTGGCACAATGTGAAAAGTGGTGTTCCTCAAGGCTCTGTATTAGGACCAGTTCTTTTCATTGTTTATATTAATGATATTGATGAAGGAATCACTTGTAAAATAAGCAAATTCGCGGACGACACCAAAATAATGAGCAAAGTTACATCAACGTCACAATGGCAAGAACTACAGTGTGACTTAAATAAACTGACACGCTGGGCAGAAAAATGGCAAATGAAATTCAATATAGAAAAGTGTAAAGTCTTACACATTGGAAGTAACAATGTACAAGCAAAATACGTAATGAGTAATGTACCTCTGGAAAGTGCTGAGAATGAAAAAGATCTTGGTATTGTGGTGTCTAAAGATCTCAAGCCGAGCAAACACTGCACAGAAGCAGTAAAGAATGCAAATAAATTAGTTGGGTTCATTGGAAGAACCTTTGAATTTAAATCAGAAAAAGTTATCCTTACTTTATATAACTCATTGGTGCGTCCTCAGCTTGAATACTGTGTGCAGTTCTGGTCACCATATTACAGAAAAGACATTGAAAAACTGGAAAGGATCCAGCGTAGAGTGACCAAGATGATTCCGAGATTGAGAAACAAGCCGTATGAGGAACGACTGGAAGCATTAAATTTATTCAGCTTAACAAAGCGCAGGATAAGAGGAGACCTAATCGAAGTTTTCAA
The DNA here is from genome assembly GCF_017591435.1 of Portunus trituberculatus. NCBI lineage: Eukaryota > Metazoa > Arthropoda > Malacostraca > Decapoda > Portunidae > Portunus > Portunus trituberculatus. The sequence goes on from NC_059291.1 coordinate 6,639,914, forward strand.
AATTTTTCAGGGATACAACAACCTTGATGTCAATAAATATTTTACTATTGATCATTCCACCATAACAAGGAATAATGGATTTAAAATTACACCAAAACGCTTTAAAACCCACGAGGCAAAGCACTTTTTCTTTAATAGAATAGTTAACATTTGGAATAAGCTTCCTTCAGAAATAGTAAACAGTACTTCCATTGCATCATTCAAAAACAAAATTGATAAATATTTAAAGAATAACCCCAACAAGCTCTCTTCTTGTCTGAATAATTAAACATGATACTATATTAACTTTCTTATAGATAGATATGTAGAGTTCACCGTAGGGTGAATAATAGAATCTCCTTTCATCCTTTCCTGTGAAAATTCCATGTCAGTTTTTCCATACTGCATGGTACTTTTCCAAGCTATTTTCCATGCCAGCGAAAGCTGGAGGGAGTGGTGGGTGGGGAGGAGCCTTCTCCTGTACTGTCCTGTCTCTCTTATCTGTAGCCAGTTAGAAGTAGTTACCAAACAGCCTCGAAAGGACCAACAGGTCTGTTGCTGTTTGGCTTTCCTTTGTATTCCTTTGTATTCCTCTATTTCCTCTTCTCCATTTCTTCACTGGGGGAAAGTTTCTAATTCCCCGTCGTGGCTTCTTCCTGTTGTGTTGGAGTGACATGCGTGAAAAATAAAGTAGATACAGTTTTTCCTTAGCTAAAAATTGTGAGTGTTTCAAAATTTTGCCAAAGATTTTCCAAGACCTAAGTGAATAAAAAAAATGTGACCAGATTTGTTTAGTGTATCTCAGAGAATTAAATGTCAGAAGGAGGAACTTGTAGAGAGGTGGAGGTTGTGGAGGAGGAGGAGGAGGAGGAGGAGGAGGAGGAGGAGGAGTTCTCACCTATACTAATCCTCTCGTCGTAAGAATCTACAGGTATTTCTTAATTAAGGTCACGTGGTATCAGATGGTACCCGGATGTGATAGCCATTCTCTCTCTCTCTCTCTCTCTCTCTCTCTCTCTCTCTCTCTCTCTCTCTCTCTCTCTCTCTTTCGTCTTATTAATCTTCTTCTTCTTCTTATTATTATTATTATTATTATTATTATTTTCTTCTCCTTCTTCTTCTTCTTCTTCTTCTTCTTCTCCTTCTTCTTCTTCTTCTTCTTCTTCTTCTTCTTCTCTCTTCTTCTTCTTCTTCTTCTTCTTCTTCTTCTTCTTCTTCTTCTTCTTCTTCTTCTTCTTCTTCTTCTCCCACCTCCTCCTCCTCCTCCTCCTCCTCCTCCTCCTCCTCCTCCTCCTATTGCCATCATATGACGTTTGGGTTTATATCAGTCTCTCCTCGATGTCGTTCCCTTCTTCCATTTTCTTTTGTCCTTCGTGATGTCTGGACTTTACGGGCGGCAGGTGCTTTCGATGACTGCAGGTGGAGGAGGAGGAGGAGGAGGAAAAGGGTGATCAAGTTGGTAAAATTGTGTTCTGCGTCTTATTTTACTCCTTTTATTCTCTCTTTCCTCCTCCTCCTCCTCCTCCTCCTCCTCCTCCTCCTCCTCCTCCTCCTCCTCCTCCTCCTCCACTCCTCCACATTGTATCTCGGTCACAAAATTGGTCTTTTTTTTTTTTTTCTTCTTTCTCTACTTGATTATCTCGCTTTCCCCTCATTATATCTGGTTGCATCTCTCTCTCTCTCTCTCTCTCTCTCTCTCTCTCTCTCTCTCTCTCTCTCTCTCTCTCTCTCTCTCTCTCTCTCTCTCTCTCATCTTATATCTTTCTCTCCTCACAGTCATTTTTCATGTGTTCTCTTCTTCCTCCTCCTCCTCCTCCTCCTCCTCCTCCTCCTCCTCCTCCTCCTCCTCTTCCCACAATCCCCAGCTCAGCGCCATCAAAGTCTCGTCAGAAGAGGATAATAAGTCGAGAATTAAATGAAATTACTAACTACAAGGGAATTACGTGGAGAGAGAGAGAGAGAGAGAGAGAGAGAGAGAGAGAGAGAGAGAGAGAGAGAGAGAGAGAGGGCAGGGAAAGTTATTTATTTTTGTGTAATTTTCTTTTTTTTCTTATTATTTCTTCATTTACTCTTTATTTTCTCGTGTTTGTCTTTCCTTCTTTCATTTTTTTTATTTATATTTGTGTTTTTCTTCTTTTTTCTCCTTTTTTTTGCTCGTTTTTCGTCTTCGTCCTCCTCCTCCCCCTTCTCCTCCTCTTCTTCCTCCTCCTCCTCCTCCTCCTCCTCCTCCTCCTTCTCCTCCTCCCTAAACTACCAACTTATAGTCCCTCCTTTTCCCATTCATGTCCATCCGTCACTTCTTCCTCCTCCTCCTCCTCCTCCTCCTCCTCCTTAGACATGTCGGTCCCTAATGAGGTTAGTCGTACGTAATGGACTTAATGGGGCCAGAGTTCACCTGTGTGTGTGTGTGTGTGTGTGTGTGTGTGTGTGTGTGTGTGTGTGTGTGTGTGTGTGTGTGTGTGTGTGTGTGTGTGTGTGTAATTTATAATCTAATTTTGGGTGAGGAAATCGTGTCGGGTGAAAGGTGAAGACACACACACACACACACACACACACACACACACACACACAGAGAGAGAGAGAGAGAGAGAGAGAGAGAGAGAGAGAGAGAGAGGGTGGAGGGACTGATAAGGTCTAGTATAGCTCAATATGACATAATATAACGCCCATCTTGATAGTTATGGGGGTGGGCGCGGCAGGAATGGGCGGGGCGGGGCGGGGCATGGGCGGGGCGGGAGTGAAGCAGGAAGAGTTAACATGGGCGGAGAAAGAGAGGAACTGTGAGACGAGGAGGAGGAGGAGGAGGAGGAGGAGGACAGAAGAAATGGAGGAAGGGAAGAGAGGAAAGAAGTACAAAATGAAATAAAGGGCATGAAGAAATAAGAAAGAAAAAAATAGAAAAGAAGATAAAGAAGAGGAAGAGAGAAGAGAAAAATGAAAAAAGAAAAATTAGGAAGGAAAGAGGAAGAGAAATAGAGAAGAAGACGAAGAAGAGCAAGAATGAGAAATGAAGATGATAAACAGGAAATAAACAGAGAAAATATAAATAGAAAAGGAAGAAAAAGGAGAGATAGAAGAGGAGGAAAGAAGAACAGAGGAAGAAAAGGTAGAGGAGAGGAAAGTGAAGAAAGAAAGAAAGGAAGAGAAAAAGAACATACAGAGAAGGAGGAAGAAAGGAAAAGACAGGAAGAGAAAGGAAAATGAGGAAGAGGGAAAAAGAGAGAAGGAGAAAGATAAAAGAGAGATGGAGGAAGGAAGATAAAAGAGAGGAAGAGGAGGAGGAGGAGGAGGAGGAGGAGGAGGAAGTGAAGAAGAAAGAGAATTAAGAATGATTAAATTTGCTTATCATTGTTCTTTCTTGTTTTGCCTCTTCTTTTTCTCCTTCTTCTTCTTTTTTCTTCTTCTTTTCCTCCTCCTCCTCTCTTTCTGTTCCTTAGCATTTCGGAAAGCATGTGAAGGAAAAACAAAGAGAAAGAAAAGGAAGATAGAGAAGAAGAAAGAAGTGAAAAGAAAGAAAAGAGACAGAAAAGGAAGATAGAAAAAAAAAAGAATGGTGAAAAGGAAACAGAGAGAGAGAGAGAGAGAGAGAGGGGGGGAGGGGGGACTGGCAGACATAAAGGCGTCTCTCTGTGTCTTTTAATGTCTTCCCTTCTTTGGTAAATGAAGAATCTTTGCAGGAAATGTTTGTGTTTTGTGCGTGTGTCTGTTTTTGGTCCACGTGTTGTTTTTGTCTCCACTCACATGTTGTTTACCTTACTTTTCTTGTTGTTTACTTGTTTTTCTTGTTGTTTGCCTTCCTTATGTTGTTGTTTACCTTTTTTTTTTGTTTATTTGTTTATCTTGTTGTTTACCTTCCTTATGCTGTTGTTTACCTTACTTTTCTTGTTGTTTATTTGTTTTTCTTGTTGTTTGTTTCCTTATGTTGTTTATCTTCTTTTTCTTGTTGTTTACGTGTTTATCTTGTGTGTCTGTGTTTGGTCCACGTGTTGTTTTTGTCTCCACTCACATGTTGTTTACCTTACTTTTCTTGTTGTTTATTTGTTTATCTTGTTGTTTACCTTCCGTATGTTGTTGTTTACCTTACTTTTCTTTTGTTTATTTGTTTATCTTGTTGTTTGCCTTCAGTATGCTGTTGTTTACCTTACTTTTTCTTGTTGTTTACTTGTTTTTCTTGTTGTTTGTTTCCTTATGTTGTTGTTTATCTTCTTTTTCTTGTTGTTTACGTGTTTATCTTGTTGTTTACCTTCTGTATGCTGTTGTTTACCTTTTTTTCTTGTTGTTTATTTGTTTATCTTGTTGTTTACCTTCCGTATGCTGTTGTTTACCTTACTTTTTCTTGTTGTTTAGTTGTTTTTCTTGTTGTTTGTTTCCTTATGCTGTTGTTTACCTTCCTCATGATGTTGTTTATGTTTTTTTTCTTTTTTTTATCTTGTTGTTTGCTTAATTTTGGGTTTGTTTACTTTTTCTTTTTGTTTTCCTTAATTTTGTTGTTGTTTCCTTCTTTATCTTGTTGTTTACCTTCCTTTTGTTGTTGTTTACTTCTGCATCTTGTTTACCTTCCATATGTTGTTGTTCACCTTTCTTTTGTTGCTGTTTACCTTTCTTCTCTGGTTGTTTACTTGTTTATGTTTTTGTTTACTTTTCTCTCGTTGTTTACTTCTTTATATTCTTGTTTACTTCCTTATGTTGCTTTATTTTGTTTTTTTTTGCTCCGTTTTTGCAGTTTTTTTCTTGATTTTTATTTTCATTTTTCTTTTCTGTTATTGATTATATTTTCATTATTATTATTATTATTATTTGATATTTTTTTTTATGTTTATACTTTTCCTTTTTGTTATTCTCTTGATATATTCCTTTATGTCTTAGTTTATCAGTCATTATTTTCCTAATGTTATGTTGTTATTATTATTATTATTATTATTATTATTATTATTATTATTATTATTATTATTTACTTTATTTATAAGTTTCTATAATACTAACAAATTATTACTATTAATCATCCCATCTCGTAAAAATATTCCCTCTTTTCTCATCACCACCACCACCACCACCATTTTTTTTTTTATTATTATTATTATTATTATTATTATTATTATTATCACTATTACTCTGCTCACAAACTTCGACATTGCTACCAAATTACTGCTGCTATCTATCATCGCATCCCTATTTATACATCACCATCACCACCATCATTGTCACCATCCTCTGTACTATATACCTTTTTAACAAATTACTACACCTGTCTATCCCTACAAAGCATTCCCTATTTTTACATCACCATCACCACCCTCTTTGTCACCATCACCATGTCTTTCTATACTACCTCTTGTGTTATTATTATTATTATTATTATTATTATTATTATTATTATTATTATTATTATTATTATTATTATTACGCTACTCATGACTTTCTATAATACTAAAAAAATTCACACTTTACCTACGTATCATCGTATCCTTATAAATACATTCCCTCTTTATTCACCACCATCACAACCACCACCATCTTCATCATCCTCATAACCATCATCGCCATCTTCATCACCACCAACACCATCACCACCACCATCACCACCATCATCATCAGGACAAAGCAGTGTTAATCTTCTGGTAATTGGTGCACCAGGAAAACCCGTCAGGAGAGAGGCGTGTTGTGTTGTGACCAGGACTTACGTTGCTGTGTGTGTGTGTGTGTGTGTGTGTGTGTGTGTGTGTGTGTGTGTGTGTGTGTGTGTGTGTGTGTGTGTGTGTGTGTTCGTTAGGCGCGATAAAGTGTCAGTTATATTTGTTACTTGAAGCGTTTTCCCTGTTGAGAGAGAGAGAGAGAGAGAGAGAGAGAGAGAGAGAGAGATTAAGTGGTTCTGTTTCCCTCACTAAACCCAGTGGACGTTAACCTTCCACCGCTTTTCCCTTTTCTCCTCCTCCTCCTCCTCCTCCTCCTCCTCCTGCAGCAGCCCACCCAGATGTAAGCCTCGGTGTTTATGGGGCTTCCTTTCCTCTCTCCTCCTCCTCCTCCTCCTCCTCCTCCTCCTCCTCCTCCTCCTCCTCCTCCTCCTCCTCCTGGTTAAGAGGGTTGTGGTCCCGAGCGCTGCGTTTGACACCTTTTCCTGTCACAGAGGATTAGCGCTTCCCTCCTCCTCCTCCTCCTCCTCCTCCTCCTCCTCCTCCTCCTCCTCCTCCTCCTCCTCTTCTCCTCCTCCTCCTCCTCCTCCTCCTCCTCCTCCTCCTCCTCCTCCTCCTCCTCCTCCTCCTCCTCCTCCCAGCCGCAGCTTCCCTCATTTATCAGTCTCCAAATTCTCTCCTCACCTTCCTCACCATTCATCCTCTCTCTCTCTCTCTCTCTCTCTCTCTCTCTCTCTCTCTCTCTCTCTCTCTCTCTCTCTCTCTCTCTCTCTCTCTCTCTCTCTTTACAGTTTCCAGGATTGTAATACGCACTTTGGTCAGTTTCTCTCTCTCTCTCTCTCTCTCTCTCTCTCTCTCTCTCTCTCTCTCTCTCTCTCTCTCTCTCTCTCTCTCTCTCTCTCTCTCTCTCTCTCTCTCTCTCTCTCTCTCTCTCTCTCTCTCGTTCGTTGGATAATCACAATGATTACTTATTGTCTCTCTCTCTCTCTCTCTCTCTCTCTCTCTCTCTCTCTCTCTCTCTCTCTCTCTCTCTCTCTCTCTCTATCTATCTATCTATCTATCTATCTATCTATCTATCTATATCTATCTATCTCTATTTTCTTAGTTTTCTAATGTCAAATCGGTTTGTCTTCATCCTCCTCCTCCTCCTCCTCCTCCTCCTCCTCCTCCTCCTCCTCTTCCTCTTCCTCCTCAGCCTCGATTCAAATTCTCTTTGTCTTGAGGTAAGTTTATCCTAAATATATCTTGATCGTCTTTCTCACTCTCTTTCTCACTCGCATCAAATATAAACAAATGCCATGAGTGTGTGTGTGTGTGTGTGTGTGTGTGTGTGTGTGTGTGTGTGTGTGTGTGTGTGTGTGTATAGGGCTTATACGTGCACACTACATTTCTACCACCACCACCAACAACAACATCAACAACAACAACAACAACAACAACAACAACAACAACAACAACAACAACAACAACAACAACAACAACAACAACAATAACAACAACAATACATCTACTTGACACAACCTCTGACCTGACCACGTTATTATTCCAAAGAGCAGAAAGGGAAGGGGAAGGAAGGGAAGGCGATGACCCAAGCTGACCTCGCCTTTGTTGCCCCTTCGATCACCCCTGGAGGAGGAGGAGGAGGAGGAGGAGGAGGAGGAGGAGGAGGAGCGGACACAATGAAGAGGAAGGGAGGAAAGAAAGAACGTCATTGGGAGAATGGATTTGGAGGGTGTAGGTAATCCGCAAGAGAGAGAGAGAGAGAGAGAGAAACCAGATCCCTTATAAAACCCTTACTTTTCCCATCCTTTATCCATTACCATTCTAAATCCCACAAATCCTTCGTCTTATTTACTATGTGGCATCTGTCTGGGAGGGGCAACACGTCAGCTGCTGTTTGGTCTTCCTTTGTGTTCCCTTCTGGCGGTGAGTGACTGTTGCTGGAGGTGCGACGTGCAAAGCTACCTGTATTAATTTGTTGGCCAGGTGTGTGAGGGGAGAGAGAGAGAGAGAGGGAAACGTGATGGAAGGGGATGCTATGAGAGAGAGAGAGAGAGAGAGAGAGAGAGAGAGAGAGAGAGAGAGAGAGAGAGAGAGAGAGAGAGGTGGTGTGTTTGTAGGAAGGACATGACGGGGAAACAACTTAACTTATCATCTTACTTGTTCATCAGGTCGTCTGTCTCTCAATCTGTCTCTTTTCCTCTGTGTGTGTGATTTTTTTTTTTTTTTTATTTATTTATATATGAGGGATCTTTGGAGGCTAATCTATTTTTTACTGCTTTACTTTTCTTTTCTTTTTTTTTATTACTAGTGTCGTTCTTTTATTATTATTATTATTATTATTATTATTATTATTATTATTATTATTATTATTATTATTATTATTATTATTATTATTATTATTATTGTTGTTGTTGTTATTATTATTATTATTATACTACTACTACTACTACTACTACTACTACTACTACTACTACTACTACTACTACTACTACTACTACTACTACTACTACTAATAATAATAATAATAATAATAACACTATAGATATTAATACTACTGCTATCATCACCACCACCACCACCACCACCACCAGGAACACTAAACACCCCTGCAGACTGCAATACTCGGCTCCTTTTGCCTCTGAGTGTTCCAAATATACTTTCATCACCACAATATTCACACGCGCAATGTTCCTGGCGCTCCGTTTTCTGTGTAATAGGTGTGACTGTAATATTCCCGCTGTAATGTTAACCCCCTTCAGTACCATGACGCGCTTTCATATTCATTCTGCTTATTATTTGGTGATCTTACGCAGCTTCAGAAACTTATGTGGGGATGAAAATAGTGAAGTCTGTGGCCATTTATTCTCCTGAACCTCCATAAACAGTTCATAATGTAGGTAAAATCGTCTAATCTTAACCAAAACTCGTGGTTAAAAAGGCGGGCCAGTACTGAAGGAGTTAAGGTCGGAGGTGGCACAGTATAGTATTAGTATTACGTAATGCTGTAATGATCTTTGTCTAATTATTTTGTGTAGTTTTTCTCTGTTTTTTTTTTAGCTCTACATTTTTTTTCTTTCTTTTTATTTATTATTAGGTATTTATTTCTCTCTGTCTGCCTGTCTGGTTCTTTTCTCTCTCTCTCTCTCTCTCTCTCTCTCTCTCTCTCTCTCTCTCTCTCTCTCTCTCTCTCACACACACACACACACACACACAACCTTAATGATATGAGAGAATAAGTGAGACGAAAAAAGAAAGAGAGGAAAAACATTGATAATTCACAAGCATAAGATTAATTAAGATACGATGACATTTACAAACAAGACCCACAGAGAGAGAGAGAGAGAGAGAGAGAGAGAGAGAGTGTATGTATGTATGTATGTATGTATGCGCCTTCCCTATCTCTGTTTATAAATACGCACGTGCTTATCACCCTGATTTATAGTTAAGCGGTGCTAACTCACACCCCTCACCCCCTCCGCCCCCTCCCTCCGTTCCCCTTCTCCCTCTCCCCTCTGCCCCTTTCACATACCCTCACTGATAACCCCTGCCCTCCCCTCACTACCCTCACACTCTCCCTGACACTAATATTCACCCCTCTCCCTCCCCTCTCCCCTCTCCCTTCTTCCCGTTGCTTCTCATCTCTTTTTCTTCCTCCTTTAGT
>NC_059291.1:6654186-6666686 GCF_017591435.1 Portunus trituberculatus
AGTGGTGGTGGTGATGATAGTGGTGAGTGAGTGGTGGTGAGCAATCGGGCACCGTTAGATAGTATATTTTAGCTCTACCCCTATTAGTGTTTTTTTTTTTCGTCATTTTCAGCCTCAAACGCATCATTATTTCCTCTCCAGTTTGTTTTCTTTAATGTAAGACCAGGGATGATTGTGAGGGATGAACTGGCATGTCTTATTTTGTGTGTGTTTCTAAGTATGTTAGTGGTGGTGGTGGTGAGGGTAAGATTGAGGGATGATTGTGAGAGATGAGCGGCCATGTCTTGTTTTGTGTGTATTTCAAAGTATGTCTTCAGTGGTGGTGGTGGTGGAGGTGGTGATGGTGGTGAGGGTGGTAAGGCTGCCGCTGCTATAAATAACTTTTTTTTTTTTTCGTATCATACTTTTCCCTTATGTTCACCCAGACACCCGAATCCTGCCCAGTACTTAAGGTGCGTTGAGTTTCTAATAGTAGGGTGGTGATTGCTGTAGTGATAGTGGTGGTGGTGGTGGTGGTGGCGAGAGCAGGGCAGCACCATTACCACCCACCTCACTGACTCACCTGGCCAACTCACCTGACTGTCTCACGCTCACTTCCCCAATTTGGAACGCAGGAAACTTTCAAAACACGCCTTAAAAAAAAAAAAAAAAAAGAACGTAAATCATGGCAGAGGTAGAAAAAAAAATCAGAAAAAAATAGAAGAAAAAATTAAGAGACGAAGAGAAAAGAAAAAGAGCAGAGAAAGAATTAGCGGGTGCCTCAATCCTGCTTGGCTCTGGAGTTAGTGAGTCAGCAAGATCAACAGCATAAACACCTGCTTACCACACCTTACCTTATCTCAGAGCTGGAGGCGGCGATGACGAAGGAGCAACAACAACAGGAGGAGGAGGAAGAGGAGGAGGAGAAGAAGAAGAAGAAGAAGAAGAAGCAGAAGAAGGAAAAAAAAGAAGAGAAGAAAAGAAGAAAAAGTAGAAGAAAAGAAGAAAAAGTAGAACAAGAAGAAGAAGAAATAATGAAGAGAAAAAGAAGAAGCAGAAGGTTAAGAAGAGGAAGATGATGAAGAAAAAGGAGGAAGAGGAGGAGGAGGAGGAGGAAGAGGAAGAGGAAGAAGAAAGAAATAAGAGGTGGAGGAAGAGAAAGAGGAGGAGGAGCTGGAGGCGACGATGACGGAGAAAGAGGAGAAGGAAGAGGAGGCGGTGACGGAGGAGGAGGAGGAGGAAGAGGAGGTGATGGTGATGGTGGTGGAAAAGTGGGACGTAGAGGAGGCGGTAAAGAAGGTGGAGAATGTCTTGTCGGCGGTGGAGCTACAAGTGGAAGAGAAAGCACATGAACACAAGAGAAAAGAAGAAGAAAAATAAAAAACAGAGATAAGTAAGAATGAAGTCATTAGTGAAAGAGATACAGCTGTTCTTGTGTGTGGGTACCAGAGTGACGAGTGGAGGAAGAAACTGGACGGGAGAAAAACATGAGGAAATGCGATGTGGATGGAATGGAAGATTGGAGAAAAGAAACAGTCTTGTAGAGGAAAACTGGGAAGAGAATTGTTATAAAGAAGCAAGATGGAAATAAGAATACATGGTTTACAGTTGATAAAAAAAAAAAAATACGTTCTGAGTGGGTGAAAATGTATGTTCTAGATGCCAAAATACAAATTAAAGAAATTCTACTAGGAAAGAGATGTTAAATTAAGGAAAGTGGCAAAAAATATACAGTTTAGAGTTGATAAAAGAAAAAAAATACGTTCTGAGTGGGTGAAAATGTATGTTGTAGATGCCAAAATACAAATAAAAGAAATTCTACTAGGAAAAAGATGTTACATTAAGGAAAGTGGCAAAAAATATACAGTTTAGAGTTGATAAAAGAATAAAACGTTCTGAGTGGGTGAAAATGTATGTTGTAGATGCCAAAATACAAATTAAAGAAATTCTACTAGGAAAGAGATGTTAAATTAAGGAAAGTGGCAAAAAATATACAGTTTAGAGTTGATAAAAGAACAAAAAATTCTGAATGGGTGAAAATATATGTTCTAGATAGCAAAATGCGAAAGAAAAGAGATTCTACAAGAACAAATTGTTACATTAAGGAAAGCGCGGAAAAATAAACAGTTCACAGCTGACGAAAGAGAAAAAAAGTGTTCTGAGTGGGTGAAAATATTTGTTCCAGATGGCAAAGTACGAAACAAAAGAAGTTTACAAGGAAAGGAAGAAGTTACATTGAGGATGGACGAAAAAAAATGTCATTCTAACCGGGAAAATGAAATAAAAGAGACATTTTGGGAGACAATGACGAGATAAGAAAAAATAAACGCGTTCTTGAACCTAAACTGTAAAGAGAAGTAGTTATATAGAAGGAATAGTGTGTGTAGACTTCCAAAACCTGATCATTTGAAAAAAAAAGTTATAAAGTTTGACCAACACACACACCCCACAAAAATAATGGTAATCACATGCGAACAGAAGAGATCGACGTGTGTGTGTGTGTGTGTGTGTGTGTGTGTGTGTGTGTGTGTGTGTGTGTGTGTGTGTGTGATAGGGCGATTACCTGGTTCCGCGAATGAAAGACAGTGATGCTGCAATTATCCGCGCTACACCTGCACTCCTTCTCTTCCTCCTCCTCCTCCTCCTCCTCCTCCTCCTCCTCCTCCTCCTCCTCCTCCTCCTCCTTCTTCATCTGGTATCATTTCCTCCAATCCACAATTTTTCTTACCCTGCTCATTCAATTTCATTCGCATCTCTTTCTTTTTTTTTTATTCTTTTCTCCTCCTCCTCCTCCTCCTCCTCCTCCTCCTCCTCCTCCTCCTCCTCCTCCTCCTCCTCCTCCTTCTCCTCCTCCTCACCTGAGAACAATACCTGCTTGTAGGCTTCGACACATGCAGGTAAAGGTAAAAGATGGGCACAGGTGAAGCAAGGTATATAGCTTTCTTCCTCCTCCTCCTCCTCCTCCTCCTCCTCCTCCTCCTCCTCCTCCTCCTCCTCCTCCTCCTCCTCCTCCTCCTCCTCCTCCTCCTCCTCTCTTCATCAACACACGATACTTTGAAGATTACAATGCGATGATGGTTTAAGTGGTCAGTTCATTACACACGCACACACACACACACACACACACACACACACACACACACACACACACACACACACACACACACACACACACACACACACACACACGTAACCATTACCAGATCGTGCCTGATGATCGCAAATCGTGTTCTTTGATGGTGGAGGAGGAGGAAAATGAGGAGGAGGAGGAGGAGGAAGGATGAGATGAAAGGGGGGAACGAGGAGAGAAGGAGGAATAACAGGTAAAGGTGTCAGGAAGGAAGAGAGAAGAAGAGGAGGAGGAGGGAGAAGGAAGGAGGAGATGAAAGGGGAGAACGAGGAGAGAAGGGGGAATAATAGGTAAAGATATCCAATCCTGCAGTGCTGTTAAGTCAGGTGGGGTGTGTAATTTGCATGCGATAATGTACACGTCGCTAACTGCCGCTAAATGTAGGACGCGAAGGTCTTTACCGGGATAATAAGAGACAGGAAGACACACCACTAGAAACAAGGCTAGCCGAGGGTAAGGTGTACTGTACACGTGTGGTACCCAATGGAAATGAACTGAACGTACAAGCAATTTCCTCGATAATGTTAAAGACTTTTGGTACAGGAGGGAAGGAAAGAGAGATGGTGGTGGTGATGGTGGTGTCGGTGGTGATGTTGGTGGAGATGCAGAGGAGGAGGTTCGGGATGAGCTTGTGAAGGAGAGGTGGTTAAGGATCCCCGGTGTATTTGTCTGTGTAAAGGAGATGGGAGAGGGACGCTGCTCAGTGACCCACCCGGCCCAGTGCCCCGCTCCTTGCCCCAGCCCCGCCCCGCAGCTGATGACCGCCCGCCTCCTCTCCCGATGCATGTTGTTGATTACATTATTGATGCCCCGAGAGAGAGAGAGAGAGAGAGAGAGAGGGGGGGGGGCGTCATTTTATTTAGTGGTGCTTATCTCCCATGAAAAAGCAATGCAGTTTATCCACCAGGTAACACAAAAGAACAAGCAGCATCACACCTGTTGCTTCTGACGAGGTTGAGAGAGAGAGAGAGAGAGAGAGAGAGAGAGAGAGAGAGAGAGAGAGAGAGAGAGAGAGAGAGGAGGGAGGGTGGCAAGAATTTCATCATAGAGCACTGCAGCCATGGAGTGTGGGGTGTGCGTGGGGTGGGTGGGTCGTGTCTGTGCCTTGCCGGGGTGGAGGTCAGGCAGGTGTTTAAAACAGGTCGCGTCCCATTGCACGACTCAGCCTCGGGGCGCGCAGGCCTTCCTTCCTTCACTGCACAGCGCCCAGCGGGAAATATTCGCTGCATTGGTGGTGTACCTCAGGGTGTTGGCCTCCCTCCTTTCCTCTCTCCCTTCCCTCCTTCCCTCCTCTCTCTCCTGCCGGGTTGTGTTCTCTCGTATTCCTGTAACGTTCTCTTCTTTGTTGTTTTGTTTTTCCCTTGTCTTCCTGTCACTCGATCGCCTTCAGGAGAGAATTAAGGCGCCTTGGAACCCACATTACTGCATCCCTTCTTGGTGTTCCTGCTGTTCTTCCTTCTATTTTCTCTCGATGTTGTTAGCATTATTTCTTTTTTTTCCTGCTGCCTCGCCCAGTCTTCTTTACTTGAACCTAAAACAATAATAATAGTGATAACACCGTATGCGGGACGCGGCGGCTGAGTGGTTAAGAATTCTGATAACAACTTTAACCACAAACGTTCCGATCCCGCTATAAGTGTTGGAGGAATCTGGTCGGCCTAAAAAAATGGTACAGAGTTGTGTTGGCCTAGCAGAGTGCCCACCCCGCCCCCCTGCCAGCCCTGCCCTGCCTCGTCCCACCAGCCACATCCGCCCCGCTCCGCCTCGCCTCGCCGTGCCTTGCCTCTCCTCCACTCCATCCATCCTTCAAACTTCATCTTGGTGTATCGCATTTTTCCCGCCAGGTGTAAAGTCAGCTGAGATAGATATCCTATAAAACGTGTCGGGTGTTTTGAGACTCGCGCAGTTTGGCCTGGAGGGAAGCTTTTTGTGGGAGGCTGGAGGAGGTAAACATTCATTACTACCTCCTCAATCATTTTACCTTATAGGCTTCCTTCCTCTCTCTCCTGGAGCAGCGGCGGGGAAAATTCGTTTCTCTTTAATCATTTTACCTTATAGGCTTTTGTTTCTCTTGAAGGAGGTAAACTTTCTCACCGCACTTCCCTCCACTCAGGCATTCCCTTCTGACCGGCATTTTTCCCTGGAGGAGCTACAGCCAAACTCTTTCAGCCTCGCAGCGCGGCACAAAAGGCTGGTGTGTTGGACCTGCGCCGCGCCCAACACTCAATTCATTAGACGCACGACCTGGGCCACCTGGGAAGGAGTGGGAGGGGCTGCAGTGCTGTGAAGGAGTGGATGGGAAGAGTGGAGAGGCGTGTGGATGTGATGGAGTGAAGAAATAAGGGTCTAATCTTTTTTTTTCTATTTCCTGTACCCTTGCCAATTTCCTATACACATTGAAATAGAGGAAAGATAAGACACACCCAAAATAGAACTGAAATGAAGGAAGAAAGTGGACCTGAAACTAGAGGGATGCATGAAAGGGATAGATGGAATGTGTGGAGGGGAGGAAATGAGTTATATAGGAAGGGGAGGAAAAAGCTATAACTGTGTGTGTGTGTGTGTGTGTGTGTGTGTGTGTGTGTGTGTGTGTGTGTGTGTGTGTGTGTGTGTGTGTGTGTGTGTGTGTGTGTGCAGGTGTTGCCTTACGTGTCTTGGAGGTGACTTGAGGGTTCTTGTTCTCTCGTGGTAATGTTACTCCCGGTTCTTGACTTTTACACACTCCAGATTATACACGGACTTGTAATTATGCGTTCATTGTTTATTTATTTTTATTATTGTCACGTTCATTGTTTATTTATTTTTATTATTGTCAAGTTTTTTGTTTATTTATTCAAGTTGTCTATTGAAATACGTCTCATTTAATGCTTATAGAATACTCATGTGTGTCTAAAGCTAAGGATGAGATCTTAAAAGTGAACTGAAGAGACAAATGTTAATATATATTCTCACTCTTTTTACGTCATCACCACCACCACCACCACCACCACCACCACCACCCTCATACCAATCCCTCTGTATTGTAACTGGCACCTAATCTAACCTAACTTATATAGAGAATTGTTAAATTTTCTCACTTTTTTTACATTTTACGTCACCACCACCACCACCACCACCACCACCACCACCTTCATTCATACCAACCCCTTCTGTATTATAACTCCTACCTAACCTAACCTAACATATTTCTATCACCACCACCACCACCACCACCACCACCAATACTACTACTACTACCACCACCACCACCACCACCACCACTACCACCACCACCACCACCACTACCACTACCACTCCCCTCCAATCATTCCTCCGTACTGCTACCACAGCCTCGATTCCAATGTTGAAAAACGAGCATGGAAATGAAGTGGTGCTGGTCGTCTTCTGTGCTCTGAATGGCTGCTGCTTCCTGCTTTGTTGCGCGGGAGTTACTGAGGGCTGGGGAGGGAGGGAGAAGAGAGGGAGAAGGGAGGAAGGGAGGGAGGGAGGGAGAAGAAGAAGCGGTAAGGTTTGCATGGCTGGTGGTAACACATATATCTAATATTGGGGTATTCAGCTTTCGTTCCGCATATTTCCTTGGGCAGATGTACGAGTTTGATTACCAGAGAGAGAGAGAGAGAGAGAGAGAGAGAGAGAGAGTGAGTATTATTGCATTATTACTAATTTGTGTTTTCTCTTTTGTGTTACAGGTAAGTGTGTTGCGGCGATGGTGGTGGCTTTGGTGATGAATGCTGGACAGGTAAGAGAAGAGAGAGAGAGAGAGAGAGAGAGAGAGGGGGGTGGAGAGGGGAACAATGCAGGTTAGACGTCGCCACTACTCACCACAACGGAGAGTCAACCGGTTATATCCTCTCTCTCTCTCACTCTCTCTCTCCTCTCCCTCTCCCTCTCCCTCTCCCTCCCACGGCACGAGGAGCCAATAAAGACGTATCAGGCTGGAGGGAGATGGCCAGGGAGATAATCTTGATAACCCTGATTAAGTTTCTGTCACGCCGCGGAGAGAGAGAGAGAGAGAGAGAGAGAGAGAGAATAAAATGTCTTTCTTCTCCTCCTCCTCCTCCTCCTCCTCCTCTCTCCCTCCCCTCTTCTGCCTCTCATGTCACCGTTCATATACGTAAAAGAGATTTAAAGTCCAACTAAGCCATTAACGAGTAATTTTCCAGCTCTCTCTCTCTCTCTCTCTCTCTCTCTCTCTCTCTCTCTCTCTCTCTCTCTCTCTCTCTCTCTCTCTCTCTCTCATTAACGTTATTTCTGGTTTTAGAGTTTATATCTTAACTTTCTTTCTCATTTTCCTTCTTACGTCTTCGGTTTTTTTTTTTTATTTCTTTCTCTCCTTAACTTTATTCTCCTTTACTTCATTTTAATTCATTAGCATATACTCTCCTCTTCTCCATTCCTTATCTCTCCCCTTCCTTCCTTTTTTTTTTTTTTTTTTGTTCCATCTCATTCCTTTTTTTTTCATCCTTTTCCTTTCAAGATATCGCCAACTCCTCATCCCTTCCCTTTCCTTGCCTTCCCTTCCTTTCCCTTCCCTTCTCTTCCCTTCTATTCCTTTCCCTTCCTTTCCTTTCCTTTCTTTCCCTTCCTTTCCTTCCTTCCTTCTCTTTTCTTCCCTTCCCTTCCCTTCTCTCCTCTTCCCTTCCCTTCTCTTCTCATCCCTTCCCTTCTTCTCTCTCTCTTCTCTTCTCTCTCTCTCTCTCTCTCTCTCTCTCTCTCTCTCTCTCTCTCTCTCTCTCTCTCTCTCTCTCTCTCTCTCTCTCTCTCTCTTCTCTCAAGGTTACGTAAGAATGCAAGGGAGGCAAAAAATAGAGAAAAAAAACATACCTGCTCCCTGTACGCAAGTCAGCAGGGTAAGAAAAGTATCGAAGCTTGTATAATGAGCTCAGTAAGGAGTTTGATCCCTCAACCTTATTCTTTCTCTCAGCCTTGTTTTCGACGTTATTCTTTCCTATTATCTTTTACCATTCCTCTTTCTTCTCTATCTTGTTCTGCTTCATGGTTCCACATTAGCTAATCTTCCTTTCCTTCCTTCTCCATCCATAGTATTCAACCCTCTATCTTATTCTTTCTTCAAGCCTTGTTTTTCACCTCATTCTTTCTTATTATTCATTTTAACGTTATTTTTTTTCCATGCTTCTCTCCTCTCCACTTTGCTCTGCCTCATGATTTCACTTTAGCTAGTCTTCCTTCCTTCCTTCCTTCTCCTTCCAACGTATCGAAATCTCTGTCTTCTCTCTCTCTCTCTCTCTCAGTCTCGTTTTCTATCTTATCCTTTCTTATTATTATTCATCTTTACGTTACTTTTTCTCTTTTCCCCATTCTTCTTTGTTCTCCTCTCTGCTCTACTTAATTTGAAAGTATCGAAATCTCTGCCTTGTTTTTTTTTTATCTTCCTCTCTTCTTCCTTATTATCCTTTCCTCTTGACGTTCTTTTTTCTCTTTTCCCCATTCTTCTTTGTTCTCCACTCTATTCTACTTAATTTCCTCTGCTTTAGTCACTCTTCCTTCCTTCCTTCTCTACCACTGAAGCTAACGTGTAAATGCAGCCCCAGTCAGTAGGGAAAGTGTTCGGTAGTGAGTCAGTAGTAAGAATGGATAGTGAGTGTTAGCGTTTTTGTTGAGTTTTGGCCAGGCTTGAGGAAAAAATAAGGTAGAACTTGAGGAGAAATTAACAAAGGGGTTTTGGTTTATTTGTGTGTGTGTGTGTGTGTGTGTGTGTGTGAGAGAGAGAGAGAGAGAGAGAGAGAGAGAGAGAGGAGAATGTGTCATCCCTCTCCTGTCCTTTGTCTTAATTCCTCCTCCTCCTCCTCCTCTCTCTCTCCTCCTCCTCCTCCTCCTCCTCCTCCTCCTCCTCCTCCTCCTCCTCCTCCTCCTCCTCCTCCTCCTCCTCCTCCTCCTCCTCCTCCTCCTCCTCCTCCTCCTCCTCCTCTATGGCCATTGTTTGAATGATCTTAACCACTACCTCATCCTTGGCTTAGAGAGAGAGAGAGAGAGAGAGAGAGAGAGAGAGAGAGAGAGAGAGAGAGAGAGAGAGAGAGAGAGAGAGAGATGAAACAACAGGTGTGGAATTCGTGCATAATCCTTTACTCTCTCTCTCTCTCTCTCTCTCTCTCTCTCTCTCTCTCTCTCTCTCTCTCTGAGCTGAGCGAGTGGTGTTATTAGTGCGCGGCGCGAGGGTTGGGCGCCTCTACCTGTGACTGTCTCAGCGCGGGACGTTGATAAAAAGCAGTGTTAATTACGGAGCCTGGAGTGTCGGCCTCTGTGGCTTCCATAATGGGGAGGCTCAGGCGTCGCGGTCTTATTAGCGCCGCGTTTGTCTGTCTGACGGAGGAGGTGGTGGTGGTGGTGGTGGTGGTGGTGGTGGTGGTGGTGCGTATTGGTTGATTTTTTTTTAGGAGGGGAGGCAGTCTCTCTCTCTCTCTCTCTCTCTCTCTCTCTCTCTCTCTCTCTCTCTCTCTCTCTCTCTCTCTCCTTTTTTCTTTAGTGCACTTGTCAAAATTTGTCCCCGAGTCTCGATAGTTCATGGCATTTTTATTATACTTATTTCATTCCATTTTTTTTATTTCCATCGCATCATTTGTCAGTGAATGGTGAGGGTCTTGAGAGAGAGAGAGAGAGAGAGAGAGAGAGAGAGAGAGAGAGAGAATGATAATAAAAGAAAACTATGAAGGTTACATTACCATATATATTTTGTTCCCTTGAGATGTCCTGTAGATAGTTGAAGTCGTAGTGATAATACTGATAAGATGATGATGATGATGATAATGATAGTAGTAATAATGATAATAGTGATGATAATGATAGTAACAATGATAATAATAATGATAATACTACTATCGTTACGACTTTACTACTACTACTACTACTACTACTACTACCACCACCACCACCACCACCACCACCACCACCACCACCTCTACATACACATTACCATCACCACTAACACCATAACTCAACTAACACCACAATATTATCACTAATTTTAACTACAGCCACTACTATTACTCCTACATACATCTACACCACTACACTTACCACCACCACCCACCACCACCACCACATATTTTAATACTCCCAGCCATGCATGACGGAAGGGAATCTGAACCTCTTACTCCCCCTTAAGACACACAAGTACACCGCATCGAATCTCCTTATTATTAATCCTCATTGCGGCTGCTGTTCTTACCCTTACTTCACGCCCTTTGCTACTGACCCTGGAGGAGGGATTAGGGCCCGTATTCAAAAACTCTTCCCTCTCTCACCCGACTATTCTCCAAGGCCACAGAGATGACTAGCGGGGTTTCCAAGAGTGTTTCTACAGTTGATAGTGTAGAAATCTTGTCACTCTGCCTCTAGAACCTTAAAAAACAGCTTTAAAACCTCGTGTGGACTTCAATAAAGCCCTTTAAAATAGCGGAGGTGATGCGCAGATGATTAGCGGGGTTTCCAAGAGTGTTTTTCCAGTGAATAATGTAGAAATCTTCTCAGTATGCCTCTAGAATCTAAAAAACTCGTGTACGCTTCAA
Organism: Portunus trituberculatus; assembly: GCF_017591435.1. Classification (NCBI taxonomy): domain Eukaryota; kingdom Metazoa; phylum Arthropoda; class Malacostraca; order Decapoda; family Portunidae; genus Portunus; species Portunus trituberculatus. The sequence goes on from NC_059291.1 coordinate 6,664,822, forward strand.
TAAAGCTCTTTGAAGTGATGGAAGTGAAGTACATAAGATGATTAGCGGGGTTTCCAAGAGTGTTTCTCCAGTGAATAATGTAGAAATCTTGTCAGTCTGCCTCTAGAACCTTAAAAAAGATACCTTAAAACCTCATGTAGATTTAAATAAAGACCTTTGAAGTAGCGGAAATGAAGTACAGAAGATGATTAGCGGGGTTTCCAAGAGTGTTTCTCCAGTGAATAATGTAGAAATCATGTCAGTCTGCCTCTAGGAACTTAAAAAAAAAACACCTTAAAAACTCGTGTGGACTTAAATAAAGCCCTTTGAAATAGCAGAAGTGAAGTACAGAAGTGCTTCAGACTGAGACTTTGAGCCTTGGGAAGGAGAGACGAAGGGAGGGAGCGAAGGAGAGGAACTGTCTGTAGAAGGAAAGAGGTATATTCCTGTGGGTGGCATGTCGTATCTTCGTAGCCATCCCTGCCCGCCTCCTTGTCTTGTGAACGTCTCCCTCGGCCTTGTTTGGCGCCTCCCGCAGCCACGCGTGTGTTCTGCTCACGGTAGGGCGTGTCGAGCATGCTATTAACCCCGCCTCACCCCGTCACCTGCAGGAAAAAGTCACGGTCAACCTGTGTCCGCCGCGTCGCCCCCTACATGGCTTTGGTGGGGCTTGCGTGCGCCTATCACCGCCCCCAAGCCCCCAGACCCCCGCCCCCTGTCAGCCCTCTCCCTCTCTCTCTCTGTCTCTCTCTCTTTCTCCTCCTTCTGCTGTTTCTGCTGTGGGCGTGAAGGGAACTCGGCCACCAACGGAGAGGTTTACATGAGCGTTGTTGAGTGGGTGGGTGTGTGTGGGCAGAGAGAGAGAGAGAGAGAGAGAGAGAGAGAGAGAGAGAATGGAGGAAAGTTATGTAGGTAGATGTCTTCTCATGGTCTCCCCTACTGCTTGGATTGTTCAGTAGTAATAGTAGTAGTAGTAATAGTTGTAGTAGTAGTAATAATAGTAGTAGTAGCAGTAGTAGTAGTAGTAGTAGTAGTAGTAGTAGCAGTAGTAGTAATAGTAGTAGTAGTAGTAGTAGCAGTAGTAGCAGTAGTAGTAGTAGTAGTAGAAGCAGCTATAGCACAGTCACACCACACCACAAATAACACAAGAAAAACACCAATAACACCAACCCTTCTTAAAAAAAAAAAAAAAAAAAAAAACATAACTCCGACATATCTACGTACACGCAATGCTGAAGGTGTCATCTCTCAAGTCGGTCCCAAATTTTTGCATCCGTGCCACTCGCGTGTGAAGTGAAGTGAAGTGAAGGGAAGTGAAGTGAAGGGAGGGCGGCGGCTTGGCGTGGGTTGATGTGTTCCCGCCTTTAATAGCACGAGGGAGAAATCTTGCACCAGTCATGCCGTGAGGTGTTTGGGAAGGAAAAAGTGTGATGGAAACTACTATTAAGAGGTGAGATCTGAGAGAGGGGCAGGGAGGGTGTGAGGGAAGGGATGGAGGGAGGGAAGGAAGGGAGAGAGAGAGAGAGAGGGAGAGAGGGAGGGTAGGAAAAGGAGGAAGGAAGATGCTGTGTCAAGGAAGGATGGAAAGGAGTCGAGTGCGTCTAGAGAGAGAGAGAGAGAGAGAGAGAGAGAGAGAGAGAGACAGACAGACAGACAGACAGACAGACAGACAGACAGACAGATATACCGAAAGACAGACATATCGACAAACAGAGACAGAGAGAGAAATGTGAGAAAGAAATGAAAAAAACACTCCTTGGGCTCCACCACCACCACCACCACCACCACCACCACCACCACCACCACCACCACCTCTACCACCTTTTCTCATGTCGCCTCGCATTAATTTATCGTCGATGACACAGGGAAGTTTTATCACCCCGGAG
>NC_059291.1:6674186-6681686 GCF_017591435.1 Portunus trituberculatus
AAGGTAATGACACACAAATCTTCAACACTCTTCACACACACTCTTGTTTACGCAACACCGACGCATCGAAACACTAAAAATTGTAAAACTGTACTTTGATTAACACTTTCTCTGCGATTTGATATGAAGTTTTCTAATTTCTAGCCATTCTAACACTTTTTCTCCTGGCTAAAAATGCTGAATCTATCCTGTTTTCCCTTTTTCACTTATTAAGACAAGAAAATATGGAATAAAAACTTGATTAACACTTTTTCTGCGATGCAATATGAAGTTCTTTAATTACTAGCCAGTCAAACACTTTTTTCCTGGCTAAAAATGCTGAATCTATCTTTTTTTTTCCTTTTTCACTTATTAAGACAAGAAAATATGGAATAAAAACTTGATTAACACTTTCTCTACCATTTAATATGAAGTTTTCTAATGATTAACAATTCTAACACTTTTTTTCCTGGCTAAAAAATGCTGATTCTGTGCTTTTTTTCCCCTTTTCCACTCATCAAGACAAGAAAATATAAAATAACTTGATTAACACCTTCCCTGCGATTGAATATGAAGTTTATTTAATTAGCAGCCACTTCAACACCTTTTCTTCTTGCTCTAAATCACACTGGATAAAAAATTCCTTAATCTAATCTTTTATTCCCTTTCTCTTTCAACAAAACACAAGAAAATATCAAATACTACCTTGATTAACACTTTCTCTGCGATTTAATATGAGGTTCTTTAATTACTTACCATTTTAAAACCTTTTCTCTTTGCTCTAAGCGTCACACTGGGTTAAAATTTCTTAATATGTCCTTATTTCCTTTTCTTGGTCAATAAAACACAAGAGATATAAAATGCCATCTTAATTAACACTTCCCTTGCGATTTAATATGAAGTTCTGTAATTATCAACTATTTTGGCACTTTTCTTCTTGCTCTAAGCGTCACACTGGGTAAAAATTCATTAATATGTTCTTTTTATTTCCTCTTCCACGCATCAACACAAGAAAATACAAAACTGAACCTTGATTAACACTTTGTCTGTGATTTCATATGGAGATCTCTCTCTTATTACTGACATTTTAACATCTTTTCTTTTGCTCAAACTAGCTAAAAATTGCCAAATCTATCCTTTTAACATAGAGAAAAGGAAGATAGGAAGATAAGATGAGTGAGAGAGGTAAGAATGATAATGAAGCGAAGATTATTAAAGAATGGTGAAATAAGAAACATGAAACGAATAATAGCAAAAAGGATGATAGACAAATAAGAGAAACGAGAGTACTAAGAAGTGATTTAACCCTTTGAATTGTCCTAGGTACTGTAAAAAAGGCGATGAAAAAACAAAGATTATCAGAGAATAGTGAAATAAGAAGCTTAAGACGAGCAATAGGAAAAAGATGATAAACAAATAAGAGAAACAAGAGTAGTAAGAAGTGATTTAACCCTTTGAATAGTCCTAGATACTGTAAAAAAAAAAAAAGCGACTTGGTATCCTTATAAACTTCAGTACCTTTCCTACCACCATCTACACCACCACCACCACCACCACCACCACCACGACATCCCAGACACGACCGCACCTCCTATATAAGACCACTACATCTCCATTACACAGGTACCTTCTCCCCTTACCTAACGTTGCCTTTACCCTCTCCCCTTACATAGCCAACCCTCCCTCCCTTCCCTACCCCTGTGTACCTCCTCCTTCACCCCTTAAATGAGCCACCCCTCCCCCTTCCTCCCTCACCACCACGCCTTACCTGTATCTTGTCCCGCACTGCCCATTACCTGCCTCATCTGACCCCTTTCCCCTCCCTCTCCAACACACACACACACACACACACACACACACACACACACACACACACACACACACACACACACAAGGCCATTTCCCCTCTTCAGCTTCTTTGTCTATCCTATCCTTCCACACACACACACACACACACACACACACACACACACACACACACACACACACACACACACACACACGGCCATTTCCCCTCTTCAGCTTCTTTGTCTATCCTATCCTTCACACACACACACACACACACACACACACACACACACACACACACACACACATGCTGAGCAGCCATTTATCAGTCCAGGGAACCAGTTTAAGGTGGAGTGACGCCCCAGTGGTCGTAGGGAAGCAAGAGTCGTCCATGGGATTGTTTTAATTAGATGTGTGGTGGTGGTGGTGGTGGTGGTGGTGGTGGTGGTGGTGGTGGTGTGATGTTAATATTGTGGTAGAGGGATATTCGCGGTGTTGTGTGTGGTGATGGTGGTGGTAGTGGTAGCAGTTAGGTTCTAGTGGTGTTGTGGTGATAGTATTATAAGTGAAGGTGATGGTGGTGGTGGTGATGGTGTTGGTAGCTATCTATGTTCAGGTGGTGGTGTTGATGGTGTTGTGGTGTTGGTATTGTAGTTGAGGGATATTCGTGGTGTTATGTGTGGTGATGGTGGTGATGGTAGCTATTTTCAAGTGGTGGTGGTGTTGGTATTGTGGTAGAGGTGAATTCGCGGTGTTACGGTGGTGTTACGTTAGGAAAGTAATACATGTAGCGATAGATTGGTGTAGGTATGTGTGTTATGTGTGTGGATTAGCAAGTTTTTGTCTTCCTAGTATTGTTATTATTATTATTATTATTATTATCATTATTATTATTATTATTATTATTGTTATTATTGTTATTATTGTTGTTGTTGTTGTTGTTGTTTTCTTTTCCATACGTATAAGCTTGATGATACATAAGAGAGAGAGAGAGAGAGAGAGAGAGAGAGAGAGAGAGAGAGAGAGAGAGAGAGAGAGAGACAGACATTTAACACCTTTCCTGAGTGACCGAGGTGCTCCTGGGTGGTCCCTTTCACCTTTAATTACACCTTCGTTCCGCAGGTAAGAATTCTCAGAGGGCAGAGGTGTATGGTCAGTACTTGTTGTTGTCGTTGTTGTTGGTGTTGTTGTTGTTGTTGGTGGTGGTGGTGGTGGTGGTGGTGATGGTGGTGGTGCTTTCTGTCTTTCTTTCGTATTTGGTGTTTAATTGTTTTTTTTCCTTTTTTTTCCTTCTTTTGTTTTTCTCTTTTCATCTTTTCATATTCATCTTTACTCTGTTTTCTCCACCTCTTCCTTTTTTTTTCTTTTTTTTTCTTTTCTCTTCCTCCTACTCCTCCTCCTCCTTCTCTTCCACCACCACCACCACCTTCACTTCCTCCTTCTCCATCAAATCTCATGTATAGCCCATAATAGTAACAAGAACACCACCACCACCACCACCACCACCCCCCAGCCTTAACACGAACGCTTGAAGTAATAACCATAATAAAGACAACTGGCAGAGCTTCACTACACCATTATCGTTTCATCACCTCCCTTGTTATATCATTTTTTTTTTCTTATTCCCATCTCTCTTTGATTAAATCAGAAGACTCATATACGTACATCGCACTAATACTAAACCCATCAATTTAATCATATACAGTTGCGTGGCCCTTTTAAAATTGTAGTCTAGGGGTATTATCATTGGTGGTGGTGGTGGTGGTGGTGGTGGTGGTGGTGGTACAGTACTTCCAGGTAAACTATATGAATACAAGCAAGTTTAACCCTTCAGTGCCATGCCACGTTTTCATATTTATTCTGTTTACTATTTGATGATTTTATACAAATTCACAAACTCATGTGAGGGATTAAAATAGTGACGAGTGTGGCTATTATTCTTCTGACCTCTATAGACCCTTCCTAATGTCAATAAAATGGTCTAATCGTACACAAATCTCAAGGTAGAAATGTGGCACAGTACTGAAGGGGTTAAAAATCTGGTCGAGGGGTATGATCATTGGTAGTGGTGGTGGTGGTGGTGGTGGTACAGTACGTTGTGGTAAACTATATCAATGCAAGCAGGTTAAGTGGAAATTCATGTGGTGATTATTTTTAAATGGCTCCAAGTGACGTGTGCTTAAATCGGGTATAATGTCTTGCTATGGTGGGGGTTTTAAATGCAAATGTACAGACGTAACTGGCTTATTATTCTTTATTATTTTTATTACTCGTACCTTTCATCCTTATATAAAGAGACTGAGAGGCTAAAATTAAGAGTTCTTTTTTCTTGATGCTTGTGAGATGAGGAGACGGAGGAGGTGGTGGTGGTGGTGGTGGTGGTGGAGAGGAGAAACTTGTGATACGTAGGGCAGAAGAGAGAAAGAGAGAAGAAAGGAGGGGGGAGGAGGAGGAGGAGGAGATGAGAAGAGAGTTTATCATTAACGAGAGAGAAACAGTTAAAAATATTCCTCCTTGCATCTATTTCTCCTCCTCCTCCTCCTCCTCCTCCTCCTCCTCCTCCTCAGCTCTTGATCCTCTTTGCTCACGTTCACACCTGTCCCTGCCTCACACACACACACACACACACACACACACACACACACACACACACACACACACACACACACACACACACACACACACACACACACATCTTAACCATCTCCCCTCCCATCTCAGCCTTCCTCCTTGCCACGCCACTCCACGCCACGCCACGCCACGCCACGCCACGCCACACCACTCCGCGCCCTCCCGCTATCACCCACTAATGGAGACTCAGAGCAAGTTTTTCCAGGTGTCAGGGAAGATGTAGGGAAACGCGGCCCCTCCATTACCTGGCGCCCCTTAACCTGAAGGAGGAGGAGGAGGAGGAGGAGGAGGAGGAGGAGGAGAAATAGTGAATGGTAGGGATGGGGATAAAGGCGTGGAGAGAAATGGGAAGGAAGACTAATGAGGAGGAGAGGTAAAGGTAAAGGGAAGGGAGGGGAAAAAGGAAGGATAAAGAAAGGAAAGGAGGAAAGAAAGAACAGTGTTATTAGTTTTGATGGGAGAGAGAGAGAGAGAGAGAGAGAGAGAGAGAGAGAGAGAGAGAACATGATAGAAGATAACGACAAATACACACACAAAACAGGAAGCGGCAAACCATAGACGTAAGGTGAAAGAAGGAAGGAAGGAAGGAAGGAAGGAAGGCAAAAAGGGACAGGCAAGGGATGGAAGACGAGGAAGGGTGAAGGAGACAGAGGAGACCATCACCCCTGCAGTGGGGGCCCAATGACCCTAGATGGGCAGGAACAGCCGCCATTAATATCGCCGCCCGCCTCGCTCCCTTCCTCACAGAAACAATTAGACTTAATCGAGTGAAAAATCCCTTCGTGTGGCGGGACGCGTCGGCCTCTCAGCGTGTGTCGGCGCCGCGATGTGCTGGTAATGAAGAGGAGTGAGAACCTGCCGCACCTCTCTCTCTCTCTCTCTCTCTCTCTCTCTCTCTCTCTCTCTCTCTCTCTCTCTCATTTAGCTTCCCTCATTTAGCTTCCCTTTCCTGCCTTTCCGACCCCTCTAAAACACAAATTTACTTTCATTTTTTCTTTTACTTCTGCATACGTTTATATTAATGTGTGTGTGTGTGTGTGTGTGTGTGTGTGTGTGTGTGTGTGTGGTGTCAGTAGGCCGGACTCTCCCTGACAGTCGAGAGGTGTCAGTGGGTCTGTCTGCTGTGAGTGATGGTGATGACTGGTGAGCGGTGTGCAGGCAGGCTGAGCTCCATGGTGGTGGTGGTGGTGGTGGTGTGGTGCATCGTGAGTGGTGAGGAGGGCGCCCCACACAGCTATCACTCCTCTCCGCGTCGTCAGGCCGGCGGGACACAGTGAGGGTGACCAGCAGCTGTTCCCGGACGTCTCCCATCTATGCTAATGCGGTGCGCGTATCAAGGCGGCGTGTAGGCGTGGCGTGTCTGGCCGCGGCAATCAGACCATCACGGCGCTGCTGCTAATGGAGCTGCGGGACTCTGATGTTTTAATAGGGTTAAAAATGGCGCTTCCAGTCAGCGCGGAGAGAACATGCAGGTGCAGGTAGCGGCGGCAGGCCAGCCAAACCTGTTCTCTCCTCCCGCCGCAGCGCGAGGCCCTGCAGGACCTGTTGGCGGCAGGGGCAGGTGGGGGATGGGGGTTACTGATGGCGCGATACCGCGGGCTGTTCTTAATTTGTTTATCTCGCCCCTTGATGCCCCTGATGGCTCGTTAGCGACGGAAACCCATTTTCGTGGAAAACTGACTCATGAATATTGAATAATAATAGGGAGGAGCCTTATCGCGGCGCTGGCCAGGGGTGTCCCAGACAATTTGGGAAAGTGTTCACGGTTAATAATTATTTGGCCCCCATATTATGTGGACCATTCACACCTGGGCCACCTGGTGGGCTGTGCTGCCGCCAGGGGCGTCAACGACATGGAGGAAGGAAAAGTGTGTGGATAGCATCAAGGAAGAGGTGCGGGTTACCACTCCTCTCCCAGCACGAGCCGTGGCAGCCAGCCTGTGATAGGCGGCAGCTACTGAGTGTGTCCTGCCACAGGCGGCGCGCTGAGGAGCAGCAAGGCGACAGCACACAGCGCTCATTGTGTGCACACCCTTGATTTATTCCCGGGATTAAATTTGGCGTTGCAGTTTTCCTCAGTGTGACTCAGGGCGACACGCACAAGTAAACAACAACATTACTTCCACTTGGAGACTCTCTGAGCACACCCGCTGCTTTCAGTGGCGGCCGCCCGGTGGCCGGCGCGGCGGGAACCAACCTCAGGCTGCGTAATATTATATTGTGATGGCCCTCACCAGGCTGCCCTCCACCCCGCCCCCAGGCTCAGGGAGGACAGTACCCCTGCACAGCTGAGGACGCGGCTGTTTCTCCTTGAGGCTGCGGTGCGGTGAGGCTCAGTGGTGAAGGAAGCACGGATGAAGGGCAGCTGAGCAAGTCTACGCTGCCGAGGGACTGACCGCTGCAGTGTTGGGTGACGCGCCGCCGTGATGTGGGCAGCGGAGGCCCACGAAAGGGCTTGGCGGGTGAGGGGAACTCTTCAGAGTTTTTCTGGGGGAAGGGTCTCTTAGGACAGCTGGGACACGAGAAGCACGTGTTTTCACCTCACGCGCAGTCTGTTCCTTCCGGCCAAACCTTCCGAGGAGCGACTCTAAGTATTGGAATGAGCAATGTGAAGAATCTCTTCTTCCTCCTCCTCCTCTTACTCCACCTCCTCCTCCTCCTCCTCCTCCTCCTCCTCCTCCTCCTCCTCCTCCTCCTCCTCCTCCTCCTCCTCCTCGTTCTTATCTTTTTCTTTTTTCTTTCCTTCTTTTGACATTACGAAGGAAGACGACTACCACGAGTGAAAGATGAGAAAATGACGGAAGGAAAGACGGAAGGTGACAAGGAGGGGGCTGAGAAAATGGTGTCTGAGGGGAGAGTAAGAGGAGAGAAGGAGGAGGGACGGGTGGAGATGAGGGGAGAGATGGTCTATATGCCTGAAGGGGAGATGTATGTGAGGGACGGAATGGAAACTGGCAATTGTGTTAGTGAGGGGAGAATGCACCCTACGCCTTCCCTTAAGTCAGAGGGGAGAGACTTCATTGTTTTGGCGCAAGTCTCCCTCTTACTCTGTCTCTCCTCAAACTGAAAAACACACTGGCACCTTACACACCCCGCCGCACC